>NC_092045.1:49706202-49892422 GCF_003086295.3 Arachis hypogaea
TTTTAATTCTTGTTCTTCATTCATATTTATTCTAAAATAATAATATTATATTAACAAATCAAAATTGAAAACTAGTAATACAACCATAAATTAAAAACTAGAAATAAAGCAATTCTTATTCTAATAAATGAATTAGAACAAAACATAAGTAGAGGAAAGAAGAAGAAAAGCAAAACAAACAAGAGTGAGATATAGGTTATGTAATGTATGTGAAATTGATCGAAGATTTTAATACCGTGAAGATATTACTTAGTAAAATAATACTAAACATTATTTTGTACATACTCAGGGAAAAAAGATAAATTTTAAATAATTAAGTCAAAACCGTAATAACAAAACATTTCTTTAAATAATATTAGTGGTTAAATTTGTAGATATTTTTTCAAGATTGATGAATAAAATTTTTAAATTTTCTTATTTTTATATTAAAACTGATTTGAGAAAATACAATCTAACATAAAAAAATTTATCTTTAAATTACCTTCTTTATTATTATAGTAAAAAAATTATAAAAAATTATTTTTGTTAAAATCTACCTAAATTTGTTTTATATTCTAATATCATATTCTTTTTTGGAATAAAAGTAATATGACTAATGTTACTTGTTCAAAATTATTAATATATTTTGTCTATTTTTGAATTGAAAATCGCTATATTTATATCTAGAAATAATTTTATATTTTTTGTTAGTTTAAACACCTACTAAAATTACTAAAAATAGATAAATACATAATTGAATGGACAAATATTTTGTCTTAATTCTTGTGGAATGGTAGAAAAATGTGTCTAAAATCTTGAATTGTCCATACGTAAAATAATAATTATTAATATAATTTTTTATTACAATTGAAACAGAAATAATATTAATTATTCAAGAATCAAAGTTAACTTTCTGTCTAGTACAACCAAATTTTCTCTAAAAAGCAAATGTTTGTTCTGTGTTAAAAAAAATTAAGATATCATTCAAGTATTTATTGAGTGTTTTCATAACAGTACTTCTACTAAGAGTCTTTCTCCAAATTATGAGTTTTGACATTAAATTCAGAAGAATAATTGAGTTAGATTTGAATATGAAATTCTCAATTATATGTGATAGTATTTTAAACTTTAAATGTACCTAATTCTTTTATTATAGAGTAAGATGCAATGCAGTTTGAATTAAAATTTAGTGCATTTTACTGTTTGAGTGAATTTCAACAAAAATCAAATTCTAAGAAAATATTATTGTCATATTCCATAACTATGAACAAAGTCAAAATCTATTCTTTAAGATACATAATGTAATAACTTTATCAAATATATATTTTTTCTTCATAAATGTGTTACAAAATATAGTTAACGTTATTTGTTTTAACTTATCCCTCTAAAAATTTAGTTTTTCAATAGTTATTTTTTTAACTAACAGATAATTTACTTATGTTGTTAAAGATATAAAAAAAAAAAATTGTCTTTTAGCGTTTTACTACAAGATTGTAAAATTTTATTTAAATCCAACAAGCACAATTATTTAATATGATTATCTCACATAGTTAATTCTACACATATATATGTTAAAATTCAGTCAACTTAAAATGATCAATAATTAATTTTTTTTTTATTATTATAATTAATAGAACTCATCCTTTATATTTAGTAGTATTCAATTGGACGTCAATGTGATTCAATTTTTGTTCTAACGTCAAGCTCAAACTTAGCCGGCCATGGACAAAGTGACAAATGACAATATTTCACAACAAAATCCCGTATGAAACCAAAAACTTGGTTCAATACCATGGTATAAACACAACTTCGCACAACTAACCAGCAAGTGTACTGGGTCGTCAGTAATAAACCTTACGCGAGTAAGGTCGATCCCACAGAGATTGTTGGTATGAAGCAAGCTATGGTCACCTTGTAAATCTTAGTCAGGCAGACTCAAATGGATATGAGATGATATACGAATAAAACATAAAGGTAAAGATAGAGATACTTATGTAATTCATTGGTAGGAATTTCAGATAAGCATATGAAGATGCTTCCCTTCCGTCTCTCTGCTTTCCTACTGTCTTCATCCAATCCTTCTTACTCCTTTCCATGGCAAGCTTAAGCAAGGTTTCACCTTGTCAGTGGCTACCTCCCATCCTCTCAGTGGAAATGTTCAACGCACCCTGTCACGGCACGGCTATCCATCTGTCGGTTCTCGATCAGGTCGGAATAGAATCCAGTGATTCTTTTGCGTCTGTCACTAACGCCCCGCCCTCAGGAGTTTGAAGCACGTCACAGTCATTCAATCATTGAATCCTACACAGAATACCACAGACAAGGTTAAACCTTCCGGATTCTCTTGAATGCCGCCATCAGTTCTAGCCTATACCACAAAGACTCTGATCTCACGGAATGGCTGGCTCGTTTGTCAGGCGAGCGCTCGTTTGTCAGGCGATCAACCATGCATCGTGTATCAGGAATCCAAGAGATATTCACCCAATCTAAGGTAGAACAGAGGTGGTTGTTAGTCACACGTTCATAGGTGAGAATGATGATGAGTGTCACGGATCATCACATTCATCAAGTTGAAGAACAAGTGATATCTTAGAACAAGAAAAAGCGGAATTGAATAGAAGAACAATAGTAATTGCATTAATACTCGAGGTACAGTAGAGCTCCACACCTTAATCTATGGTGTGTAGAAACTCCACCGTTGAAAATACATAAGAACAAGAGTGATCATTGGCTTCGGTCCCAATAGGGAACCAGAAGAACCAAGATTTCAAATACAATAGTATAATGTCCTACTTATAGATAACTAGTAGCCTAGGGTGTACAGAGATGAGTAAATGACATAAAAATCCACTTCCGGGCCCACTTGGTGTGTGCTTGGGCTGAGCAATGAAGCATTTTCGTGTAGAGACTCCTCTTGGAGTTAAACGCCAGCTTTGGTGCCAGTTTGGGCGTTTAACTCCCATTCTTGTGCCAGTTCCGGCGTTTAACGCTGGAATTCCTGAGGGTGACTTTGAATGCCGGTTTGGGCCATCAAATCTTGGGCAAAGTATAGACTATTATATATTCTGGAAAGCCCAGGATGTCTACTTTCCAACGCCGTTGGAGCGCGTCAATGGAGCTTCTGTAGCTCCAGAAAATACACTTCGAGTGCAGGGAGGTCAGAATCCAACAGCATCTGCAGTCCTTTTTAGTCTCTGAATCAGATTTTTGCTCAGGTCCCTCAATTTCAGCCAGAAAATACCTGAAATCACAGAAAAACACACAAACTCATAGTAAAGTCCATAAAAGTGAATTTTAACTAAAAACTAATAAAAATATACTAAAAACTAACTAGATCATACTAAAAACATACTAAAAATAATGCCAAAAAGCGTACAAATTATCCGCTCATCACAACAACAAACTTAAATTGTTGCTTGTCGTCAAGCAACTGAAAATCAAACAAGATAAAAAGAAGAGAATATGCAATGAATTCCAAAAACATCTATGAAGATCAGTATTAATTAGATGAGCGGGGCTTTTAGCTTTTTGCCTCTGAATAGTTTTGGCATCTCACTCTATCCTTTGAAATTCAGAATGATTGGCTTCTTTAGGAACTCAGAATCCAGATAGTGTTATTGATTCTCCTAGTTAAGTATGATGATTCTTGAACAAAGCTATTTATTGAGTCTTGGCCGTGGCCCAAAGCACTCTGTCTTCCAGTATTACCACCGGATACATACATGCCACAGACACATAACTGGGTGAACCTTTTCAGATTTTGACTCAGCTTTGCTAGAGTCCCCAATTAGAGGTGTCCAGGGTTCTTAAGCACACTCTTTTTGCCTTGGATCACAACTTTATTTCTT
The DNA here is from genome assembly GCF_003086295.3 of Arachis hypogaea. Classification (NCBI taxonomy): domain Eukaryota; kingdom Viridiplantae; phylum Streptophyta; class Magnoliopsida; order Fabales; family Fabaceae; genus Arachis; species Arachis hypogaea. Next base: position 49,710,030 of record NC_092045.1, read on the forward strand.
TTCTTTTTCTTTCTTTTTTTTTCTCTTTCTCTTTTTTCTTTTTTTTTCGAAATTTTTTTTTGTATTCACTGCTTTTTTCTTGCTTCAAGAATCATTTTTATGATTTTTCAGATCCTCAGTAACATGTCTCCTTTTTCATCATTCTTTCAAGAGCCAACATTCATGAACCACAAATTCAAGATACATATGCACTGTTTAAGCATACATTCAGAAACAAAAGCATTGCTACCACATCAAAATAATTAAACTGTTATAAAATTCAAAATTCATGCAATTCTACTCTTTTTCAATTAAGAACATTTTTTATTTAAGAGAGGTGATGGATTCATAGGACATTCATAACTTTAAGGCATAGACACTAAGACACTAATGATCACAAGACACAAACATAGACAAACATAAGAACTAAAATTCGAAAAACAGGAAAATAAAGAACAAGGAAATTAAGGAACGGGTCCACCTTAGTGATGGCGGCTCTTTCTTCCTCTTGAAGATCCTATGGAGTGCTTGAGCTCCTCAATGTTTCTTCCTTGTCTTTGTTGCTCTTCTCTCATGATTCTTTGATCTTCTCTAATTTCATGGAGGATGATGGAGTGTTCTTGATGCTCCACCCTTAGTTGTCCCATGTTGGAACTCAATTCTCCTAGGGAGGTGTTTAGTTGCTCCCAATAGTTTTGTGGAGGAAAGTGCATCCCTTGAGGAATCTCAGGGATCTCATGATGAGTGGGGTCTCTTGTGTGCTCCATCCTCTTCTTAGTGATGGGCTTGTCCTCATCAATGGGAATGTCTCCCTCTATGTCAACTCCAACTTATAAAGCTCTTGAGCTATAACCTCATGAACTTCTATTCCTTCTCCAATCAGGATGCTATGAATCATGATAGCCCAGTCTATGGTAACTTCGGACCGGTTGCTAGTGGAATGATTGAGCGTTGGATAAACTCCAACCATCCTCTAGCCACGGGTTTGAGGTCATGCCTTCTCAATTGAACCGGCTTCCCTCTTGAATCTCTCTTCCATTGGGCGCCCTCTTCACATATGACTGTGAGGACTTGGTCCAACCTTTGATCAAAGTTGACCCTTCTAGTGTAAGGGTGTTCATCTCCTTGCATCACAGGCAAGTTGAATGCCAACCTTACATTTTCCGGACTAAAATCCAAGTATTTCCCCCGAACCATAGTAAGATAATTCTTTGGATTCGGGTTCACACTTTGATCATGGTTCTTGGTGATCCATGCATTGGCATAGAACTCTTGAACCATTAAGATTCTGACTTGTTGAATGGGGTTGGTAAGAACTTCCCAACCTCTTCTTCGGATCTCATGTCGGATCTCCGGATATTCACTCTTTTTGAGTGAAAAAGGGACCTCGGGGATCACCTTCTTCAAGGCCACAACTTCATAGAAGTGGTCTTGATGCACCCTTGAGATGAATCTTTCCATCTCCCATGACTCGGAGGTGGAAGCTTTTGCCTTCCCTTTCCTCTTTCTAGAGGTTTCTCCGGCCTTGGATGCCATAAATGGTTATGGAAAAACAAAAAGCAATGCTTTTACCACACCAAACTTAAAAGGTTTTCTCGTCCTCGAGAAAATTAAGAAAGAAGAGAGTAGAAGAAGAAGAAATGAAGGAGATGGGAATGTCTTTTGTTTTCGGCCAAGAAGGGGAAGAGGTGGTGTTTAGGTTGTGTGAAAATGAAGGAGTGAAGATGGGTTTATATAGGAGAGGGGGAAGGGTAAGGTTCGGTCAAGTGAGGGTGGGTTTGGGTGGGAAAGTGGTTTGAATTTGAATGGTGAGGTAGGTGGGGTTTTATGAAGGATGGATGTGAGTGGTGAAGAGAAAGATGGGATTTGATAGGTGAAGGGTTTTTGGGGAAGAGGTGTTGAGGTGATTGGTGAAGAAGAGAGAGGGTGGTGGGGTAGGTGGGGATCCTGTGGGGTCCACAAATCCTGAGGTGTCAAGGAAAAGTCATCCCTGCACCAAATGGCAAGCAAAATTGCATTTTTAGCCAATTCTGGCGTTAAACGCCGGGCTGGTGCCCATTTCTGGCGTTTAACGCCAGCTTCTTGCCCTTTTCTGGCGTTTAACGCCAGTCTGGTGCCCCTTTCTGGCGTTAAACGCCCAGAATGGTGCCAGACTGGGCGTTAAATGCCCAACAGCTAGCCTCACTGGCGTTAAAACGCCAGTGGGTTCTTCCTCCAGGGTGTTCTATTTTTCTTTCTATTTTTCATTCTGTTTTTGCTTTTTTCATTGATTTTGTGACTTCTCATGATCATCAACCTAAAAAAACATAAAATAACAAAGGGAAATAGTCAAAATATAACATTGGGTTGCCTCCCAACAAGCGCTTCTTTAATGTCAGTAGCTTGACAGTGGGCTCTCATGGAGCCTCAGAAATGCTCAGAGCCATGTTGGAACCTCCCAACACCAAACTTAGAGTTTGAATGTGGGGGTTCAACACCAAACTTAGAGTTTGGTTGTGGCCTCCCAACACCAAACTTGGAGTTTGACTGTGGGGGCTCTGTTTGGCTCTGTTTTGAGAGAAGCTCTTCATGCTTCCTCTCCATGGTGACAGAGGGATATCCTTGAGCCTTAAACACCAAGGATTCTTCATTCACTTGAATGATTAACTCTCCTCTATCAACATCAATCACAGCCCTTGCTGTGGCTAGGAAGGGTCTGCCAAGGATGATGGATTCATCCATGCACTTCCCAGTCTCTAGGACTATGAAATCAGTAGAGATGTAATGGTCTTCAACTTTAACCAGAACATCCTCTACAAGTCCATAGGCTTGTTTTCTTGAATTGTCTGCCATCTCTAGTGAGATTTTTACAGCTTGCACCTCAGAGATCCCTAACTTCTCCATTACAGAGAGAGGCATGAGGTTTACACTTGACCCTAAGTCACACAAGGCCTTCTTGAAGGTCATGGTGCCTATGGTACAAGGTATTGAAAACTTCCCAGGATCCTGTCTCTTTTGAGGCAGTTTTTGCCTAGACAAGTCATCTAGTTCCTTGGTGAGCAAAGGGGGTTCATCCTCCCAAGTCTCATTTCCAAATAAATTGTCATTTAGCTTCATGATTGCTCCAAGGTATTTAGCAACTTGCTCTTCAGAGGAAGAATACTCATCAGAGCTCATGAATGGCAGAAGTAAGTCCAATGGAATCTCTATGGTCTCATTTTGAGCCTCAGATTCCCATGGTTCCTCTTGGAGGAACTCATTGGAGGCTAGTGGACGTCCATTGAGGCCTTCCTCAGTGGCGTTCACTGCCTCTCCTTCCTCCCAAAATTCGGCCATGTTGATGGCCTTGCACTCTCCTTTTGGATTTTCTTCTGTATTGCTTGGGAGAGTACTAGGGGGGAGTTCAGTAATTTTCTTGCTCAGCTGACCCACTTGTGCCTCCAAGTTTCTAATGGAGGACCTTGTTTCAGTCATGAAACTTTGAGTGGTTTTGATTAGATCAGAGACCATGGTTGCTAAGTCAGAGGTATTCTGCTTAGAACTCTCTGTCTGTTGCTGAGAAGATGATGGAAAAGGCTTGCTATTGCTAAACTTGTTTCTTCCACCATTATTGTTGTTGAAACCTTGTTGAGGTCTCTGTTGATCCTTCCATGAGAGATTTGGATGATTTCTCCATGAAGGGTTATAGGTGTTTCCATAGGGTTCTCCCATGTAATTCACCTCTTCTAGTGAAGGGTTCTCAGGATCATAAGCTTCTTCCTCAGATGAAGCTTCCTTAGTACTGCTTGGTGCATTTTGCATTCCAGACAGACTTTGAGAAATCATATTGACTTGTTGGGTCAATATTTTGTTCTGAGCCAATATGGCATTCAGAGTGTCAATCTCAAGAACTCCTTTCTTCTGACTAGTCCCATTGTTCACCGGATTTCTTTCAGAAGTGTACATGAATTGGTTATTTGCAACCATTTCAATTAGCTCTTGAGCTTCTGTAGGTGTCTTCTTCAGATGAAGAGATCCTCCAGCAGAGCTATCCAAAGACATCTTGGACAGTTCAGAGAGACCATCATAGAAAATACCTATGATGCTCCATTCAGAAAGCATGTCAGAGGGACACTTTCTGATTAATTGTTTGTATCTTTCCCAAGCTTCATAGAGGGATTCTCCTTCCTTCTGTCTGAAGGTTTGGACTTCCACTCTAAGCTTACTCAATTTTTGAGGTGGAAAGAACTTTGCCAATAAGGCATTGACTAGCTTTTCCCAAGAGTCCAGGCTTTCTTTAGGTTGCGAGTCCAACCATGTCCTAGCTCTGTCTCTTACAGCAAAAGGGAATAGCATAAGTCTGTAGACCTCAGGGTCAACCCCATTAGTCTTGACAGTGTCACAGATTTGCAAGAACTCAGCTAAAAACTGATGAGGATCTTCCAATGGAAGTCCATGGAACTTGCAATTCTGTTGCATTAGAGAAACTAATTGAGGCTTAAGCTCAAAGTTGTTTGCTCCAATGGCAGGGATAGAGATGCTTCTCCCATAAAAGTCGGGAGTAGGTGCAGTAAAGTCACCCAGCACCTTCCTTGCATTGTTGGCATTGTTGTTGTTTTCGGCTGCCATTTGTTCTTCTTCTTTGAAGATTTCTGTTAGGTCCTCTACAGAGAGTTGTGCTTTGGCTTCTCTTAGCTTTCTCTTCAAGGTCCTTTCAGGTTCAGGATCAGCCTCAACAAGAATGCTTTTGTCCTTGCTCCTGCTCATAAGAAAGAGAAGGGAACAAGAAAATGTGGAATCCTCGATGTCACAGTGTAGAGATTCCTTTAGGTGTCAGAGGAAAAGAAAAGTAGAAGACAGAAGTAGAAAATTCGAACTTATCAAAGAAGATGGAGTTCGAATTTTGCATTAAGGAATAGTGTTAGTCCATAAATAGAAGGATGTGAGAAGAAGGGAAGTAATTTTCGAAAATTAAGTAAAAGAGTTTGAAAACATTTTTGAAAAACACTAATTGATTTTCGAAAATGAAAGTGGAAAAGAAATCAAGTGATTTTTGAAAAAGATTTTGAAATTAGAAATCAAAAAGATTTGATTGAAAACTATTTTGAAAAAGATGTGGTTAAGAAGATATGATTAGTTTAAAAAGATGTGATTGAGAAGATATGATTTGAAAAACATTTTTAAAAAGATTTGATTTTGAAAATTAAAAACTTGGCTAACAAGAAAAGATATGATTCAAACATTAAACCTTTCTCAACAGAAAAGGCAACATACTTGAAATGTTGAATCAAATCATTAATTGATAGCAAGTATCTTTGAAAATAGAAAGAAATTGATTTTGAAAACATATGATTGAAAAGATATGATTTGAAAAAGATTTGATTTTGAAAAACGTTGAAAACTTGAAAAAAAAAATTGCATTGAAAACAGAATCTTCCCTCTTGTGCCATCCTGGCGTTAAACGCCCAGAATGGTGCACATTCTGGCGTTTAACGCCCAAAACTATACCCTTTTGGGCGTTAAATGCCCAACCAGGTACCCTGGCTGGCGTTTAAACGCCAGTCTGTCCTTCTTCACTGGGCGTTTTGAACGCCCAGCTTTTTCTGTGCAATTCCTCTGCTATATGTTCTGAATCTTCAATTCTCTGTATTATTGACTTGAGAAGACACAAATTAAAAATATTTTTGGATTTTTAATAAATTCGGAATAATCAAAGTACAACTAAAATCAAATAACAATGCATGCAAGACACCAAACTTAGCAGTCTGTATACTACTGACACTAATGAGAATGCATATGAGACACATAAACACCCAAGTCAAGAGAATTCAAAGATCAGAGTAAGAAATCATCAAGAATTATTTGAAGATCCTTAAGACACATGAATGAATGCATGCAATTGACACCAAACTTAAAATGAAACACTAGACTCAAACAAGAAACATACAATATTTTTGGATTTTTTAAAATTTTGTAAAATTTTTTTGGATTTTCGAAAATTAAGTGGAAAAAGGTATCAAAATTCTTAATGAGAATTCCAGGAATCATGCAATGTTTAGTCTAAGACTCCGGTCCAGGAATTAGACATGGCTTCACAGCCAGCCAAGCTTTCAAAGAAAGCTTCGGTCCAAAACACTAGACATGGCCAATGGCCAGCCAAGCCTTAGCAGATCACTGCTCCAAAAGCAAGATTGATAGAAATCAATAAGCTCTTGTGATGATAAGTTGAAACCTCGGTCCAATGAAATTAGACATGGCCTCTCAGCCAGCCAGACTTCAACAAATCATCATGAAACTCTAGAATTCATCTTCAAGAATTCCGAAAAAAATACCTAATCTAAGAAACAAGATGAACCGTCAGTTGTCCAAACTCAACAATCCCCGGCAACGGCGCCAAAACCTTGGTGCACAAAATTGTGATCAATACTTTTCACAACTCAAATAATCCCCGGTGATGAAACCAAAAACTTGGTGTTCAATACCATGGTATAAACACAACTTCGCACAACTAACCAGCAAGTGTACTGGGTCGTCCAAGTAATAAACCTTACGCGAGTAAGGGTCGATCCCACAGAGATTGTTGGTATGAAGCAAGCTATGGTCACCTTGTAAATCTTAGTCAGGCAGACTCAAATGGATATGAATGATGATATACGAATAAAACATAAAGGTAAAGATAGAGATACTTATGTAATTCATTGGTAGGAATTCCAGATAAGCATATGAAGATGCTTGTCCCTTCCGTCTCTCTGCTTTCCTACTGTCTTCATCCAATCCTTCTTACTCCTTTCCATGGCAAGCTTAAGCAAGGGTTTCACCGTTGTCAGTGGCTACCTCCCATCCTCTCAGTGGAAATGTTCAACGCACCCTGTCACGGCACGGCTATCCATCTGTCGGTTCTCGATCAGGCCGGAATAGAATCCAGTGATTCTTTTGCGTCTGTCACTAACGCCCCGCCCTCAGGAGTTTGAAGCACGTCACAGTCATTCAATCATTGAATCCTACTCAGAATACCACAGACAAGGTTAAACCTTCCGGATTCTCTTGAATGTCGCCATCAGTTCTAGCCTATACCACGAAGACTCTGATCTCACGGAATGGCTGTCTCGTTTGTCAGGCGAGCACTCGTTTGTCAGGCGATCAACCATGCATTGTGTATCAGGAATCCAAGAGATATTCACCCAATCTAAGGTAGAACGGAGGTGGTTGTCAGTCACACGTTCATAGGTGAGAATGATGATGAGTGTCACGGATCATCACATTCATCAAGTTGAAGAACAAGTGATATCTTAGAACAAGAACAAGCGGAATTGAATAGAAGAACAATAGTAATTGCATTAATACTCGAGGTACAGCAGAGCTCCACACATTAATCTATGGTGTGTAAAAACTCCACCGTTGAAAATACATAAGAACAAGAGTGATCATTGGCTTCGGTCCCAAATAGGGAACCAGAAGAACCAAGATTTCAAATACAATAGTATAATGTCCTACTTATAGATAACTAGTAGCCTAGGGTGTACAGAGATGAGTAAATGACATAAAAATCCACTTCCGGGCCCACTTGGTGTGTGCTTGGGCTGAGCAATGAAGCATTTTCGTGTAGAGACTCCTCTTGGAGTTAAACGCCAGCTTTGGTGCCAGTTTGGGCGTTTAACTCCCATTCTTGTGCCAGTTCCGGCGTTTAACGCTGGAATTCCTGAGGGTGACTTTGAACGCCGGTTTGGGCCATCAAATCCTGGGCAAAGTATGAACTATCATATATTGCTGGAAAGCCCAGGATGTCTAATTTCCAACGCCGTTGAGAGCGCGTCAATTGGGCTTCTGTAGCTCCAGAAAATCCACTTCGAGTGCAGGGAGGTCAGAATCCAACAGCATCTGCAGTCCTTTTTAGTCTCTGAATCAGATTTTTGCTCAGGTCCCTCAATTTCAGCCAGAAAATACCTGAAATCACAGAAAAACACACAAACTCATAGTAAAGTCCAGAAAAGTGAATTTTAACTAAAAACTAATAAAAATATACTAAAAACTAACTAGATCATACTAAAAACATACTAAAAACAATGCCAAAAAGCGTACAAATTATCCGCTCATCAACAACTCTCTTTTTGTCTTGGGGTGTGTGCCAAAATAACATGTAAGGCGTGCGCGTCATTGACACGTACGCGTGAGTGGTCAGAATTTGAAAATGGCGCGTACGCATCAGAGATGCGTATGCGTGGGTGAATTTGTGGCTTGGGCACAGTGCCCGCACCAAGCCAGTGATGAGCGGATAATTTATACGCTTTTTGGCACTGTTTTTAGTATGTTTTTAGTACATTTTAGTTAGTTTTTATTATATTTTTATTAGTTTTTATTTAAAATTCACTTTTCTGGACTTTACTATGAGTTTGTGTATTTTTCTGTGATTTCAGGTATTTTCTGGTTGAAATTGAGGGACCTGAGCAAAAATCTGATTCAGAGGCTGAAAAGGGCTGCAGATGCTGTTGAATTCTGACCTCCCTTCACTCGAAGTGGATTTTTTGGAGTTACAGAAGCCCAATTGGCGCGCTCTCAATTGCGTTGGAAAGTAGACATCTAGGGCTTTCTAGCAATGTATAATAGTCCATACTTTGCCCAAGAATTGATGGCCCAAACCGGCGTTTCAAATCAGCTTCAGAATTCCCAGCGTTTAACGCCGGAAATGGCACAAAAGTTGGAGTTAAACGCCCAAACTAGCACAAAAGCCAGCGTTTAACTCCAAGAAAAGTCTCTACACATCAAAGCTTCAATGCTCAGCCCAAGCACACACCAAGTGGACCCCGAAAGTGGATTTTTACGTCATTTACTCATTCTTGTAAACCTTAGGTCACTAGTTCACTATAAATAAGACTTTTTGCTATTGTATCTTTACCTCATGACACAATACATGTTTCATATTGTATCTTCTATGGCATGAGTCTCTAAACCCCATGGTTGGGGGTGCGGAGCTCTGCTGTGTCCTAATGGATTAATACAATTACTACTGTTTCTCATTCAATCACGCTTGTTTCTATTCTAAGATATCACATGTTCCTCAACTTGATGAATATGATGATCTGTGACACTCATCATCATTCTCACCTATGAACGTGTGCCTGACAACCACCTCCGTTCTACCTTAGATTGAGTAGATATCTCTTGGATTCCTTGATCAGAATCTTCGTGGTATAAGCTAGAACAGATTGGCGGTCATTCTTGAGAATCCGGAAGGTCTAAACCTTGTCTGTAGTATTCTGAGTAGGATTCAGGGATTTAATGACTGTGAAGAGCTTCAAACTCGCGATTGTGAGGCGTTAGTGTCAGACGCAAAAGAATCACTGGATTCTATTCCGACATGATCGAGAACCGACAGATGAATAGTCGTGCTGTGACAGAGCGCGTTGAACATTTTCACTGAGAGGATGGGAGGTAGCCATTGACAACGGTGAAACCCAACATACAGCTTGCCATGGAAGGAACCTTGCGTGCATGAAGAAGAAAGTAGGAAAAGTAGAGATTAAGAAGATGTAGCATCTCCAAAACCTCAACCTGTTCTCCATTACTGCAAAATAAGTACTTATTTCATGTTCTTTTACTTTTTACAACTAAATCTGAGAATCACTGATATCCTGACTAAGAGTTACAAGATGACCATAGCTTGCTTCAAGCCGACAATCTCTGTGGGATCGACCCTTACTCACGTAAGGTATTACTTGGACGACCCAGTGCACTTGCTGGTTAGTTGTACGGAATTGCAAAAGTGTGATTGTGATTTCGTGCACCAAATTTTTGGCGCCGTTGCCGGGGATTGTTCGAGTTTGAACAACTGACGGTTTATCTTGTTGCTTAGATTAGGAGTATTTTATTTTGTTGGTTTAGAGTCTTTTATTTGAGTCTAGTTTCATATTTTAAGTTTGGTGTCAATTGCATGCTCTTACTTTCTCTTAATTTTTCGAATTTGCATAGTCTTAGTTGTTTCTTTACCTTTTAAAATTCTAAGTTTGGTGTCTTCTTTGTGTTTTCCTTTAAAACTTTCGAAAATTTGTGCTTGATTTTCTAAAAATTTTAAGTTTGGTGTCATTTTGTTATTTTTCTCTTTCATCATTTCAAAAAATCAAATCTTTTTCAAAATAATTTTCAATCATATCTTTTTAATTGCTAATTCCAAAATCTTTTTAATTAATTAATTAATTTAGTTTTCAATTTGCTTTGATTCTATTCTCTTTTGGTTTTTGAATTTTTATTTTATTTTTCATTTATATTATTTTATTTTATTATTTTCGGTTACTTTAAAAATAATAATAATAATAATAATACTAATAATAATAATAATAATAATAAAATAAAAACAATATCCACATCATTTCCCGTTCTCCATCATGGACCTAAGTGGAATTGAGCAGTCCAAAAGGACTCTAGGGTCATATGCTAACCCCATTACAGCTGCATATGGGAGTAGCATCTGTATACCCCCCATTAAAGCAAGCAGCTTTGAGCTAAATCCTCAACTCATTATCATGGTGCAGCAAAATTGCCAGTATTCCGGTCTTCCACAGGAAGAACCTACTGAGTTTCTGGCACAATTCTTAGAAATTGCTAACACAGTACGTGATAAAGAGGTGGATCAAGATGTTTATAGATTGTTACTGTTTCCATTTGCTGTAAAAGATCAAGCTAAGAGGTGGTTGAATAACCAACCCACAGCAAGCATAAAAACATGGAGATAGTTATCAAACAAATTCCTGAATCAATTTTACCCTCCAAAAAGGATGACACAGCTAAGGCTAGACATCCAAGGCTTTAAACAAGAGGATAATGAATCCCTTTATAATGCCTGGGAGAGGTATAGAGGTATGCTAAGGAAATTCCCCTCTGAAATATTTTCAGAGTGGATACAGTTAGACATCTTCTACTATGGGCTTACAGAAAAAGCTCAGATGTCTTTAGACCACTCAGCTGGTGGATCTATACACATGAGGAAGACGATTGAAGAGGCTCAAGAGCTCATAGATACGGTTGCTAGAAATTAACATCTATACTCAAGCAGTGAATCCTCTATAAAAGAAGAAGCTATGGCAGTAACTGCTGATCCTAATCCTCAAGAACATATTATTGAACTTAATCAACAATTAATCCTGATGACAAAACAATTAGCAGAGTTTAAAGAGATGCTCCAAGAAGCTAAAAATGCTAACCAGAATATAGAAGCACAATTGAATCAGACAAGACAGCAGCTATCTAAACAGATAATAGAAGAGTGCCAAGCTGTTAAATTGAGGAGTGGAAAGACATTGAATGTATCAATTTAAAGCAGTAGAAACCCAAGAAAGGAACAACTGGCAGAGGATAACCAAACCACTACCCAAAATCCCTCTGAGGACAGTAAGAGCCCAGAGAGGAGTACTTTTGGCGTTCAAACGCCAGAAGAGGCGGAAAAGCTGGCGTTAAACGCCCATTCCGTGCCCAGTTCTGGCGTTCAAACGCCAGAAAAAGGTGGAAAGCTGGCGTTAAACGCCCATCCTACACTCAGTCCTGGCGTTCAAACACCAATGAGGAATCAGACACCTGAGAGTGCTGATAGTAACCCCTCTAAGAAGGCTTCTCCAACCACCTCTGTAGGGAATAAACCTGCAGCAACTAAGGTTGAAGAATATAAAACCAATATGCCTTATCCTCAGAAACTCCACCAAGCGGAACAGGATAAACAATTTTCCCGCTCTGCAGACTATCTAAGGACTCTTGAAATTAAGATTCCGTTTGCAGAGGCACTTGAGCAAATACCTTCTTATGCTAAGTTCATGAAAGAGATCTTAAGTCATAAGAAGGATTGGAGAGAAACTGAAAAGGTGTTTCTCACTGAAGAATGCAGTGCAGTCATCCTGAAAAGCTTACCAGAAAAGCTTCAAGATCCAGGAAGCTTTATGATACCATGCACATTAGAAGGTGCTTGCACCAAGACAGCCCTATGTGACCTTGGAGCAAGTATCAACCTAATACCTACATCCACTATCAGAAAGCTTGGTTTGACTGAAGAAGTCAAACCAACCCGAATATGTCTCCAACTTGCTGATGGCTCCATTAAATATCCATCAGGCATAATTGAAGACACGATTGTCAAGGTTGGGCCATTTGCCTTTCCCACTGACTTTGTAGTGCTGGAAATAGAGGAGCACAAGAGTGCAACTCTCATCCTAGGAAGACCTTTCCTAGCAACTGGACGAACTCTTATTGATGTACAAAAAGGGGAAGTGACCCTGAAAGTCAATGAGGATGAGTTCAAGTTGAATGCTGTCAAAGCTATGCAGCATCCAGACACACCAAATGACTGCATGAGCGCTGATATTATTGACTCTTTGGTAGAAGAGATCATTATGACTGAGAGTCTCGAATCAGAGCTAGAGGACATCTTCAAGGATGTTCAGCCTGATCAGGAGGAACCAGAGGAAATAAAAAATTTTTTTAAAATTCCTCAGAAAGAGGTTAAGCCTCCCAAACCTGAGCTCAAACCACTACCACCATCCCTGAAGTATGCATTTCTGGGAGAGGGTGACACTTTTCCAGTGATCATAAGCTCTACTTTAAATTCACAGGAAGAGGAAGCACTAATTCAAGTGCTAAGGACACACAAGACAGCTCTTGGATGGTCCATAAGTGATCTCAAGGGCATTAGCCCAGTAAGATGCATGCACAAGATCCTATTAGAGGATAATGCCAAACCAGTGGTTCAACCACAAAGGCTGCTAAATCCAGCCATGAAGGAGGTGGTGCAGAAAGAGGTCACTAAGTTACTAGAGGCTGGGATTATTTATCCTATTTCTGATAGCCCTTGGGTAAGCCCTGTTCAAGTTGTCCCCAAGAAGGGAGACATGACAGTGGTTCATAATGAAAAGAATGAACTGGTTCCTACAAGAACAGTTACAGGGTGGCGTATGTGTATTGACTACAGAAGGCTCAATACAGCCACCAGAAAGGATCATTTTCCTTTACCATTTATAGACCAGATGCTAGAAAGATTAGCGGGTCATGATTACTACTGCTTTTTGGATGGCTATTCAGGCTACAATCAAATTGCAGTGGATCCTCAAGATCAAGAGAAAACAGCATTCACCTGTCCTTCTGGCGTATTTACTTACAGAAGAATGCCTTTTGGTCTATGCAATGCACCTGCAACTTTTCAGAGGTGCATGTTATCCATCTTCTCTGATATGGTAGAGAAGTTCATAGAAGTCTTCATGGATGACTTCTCAGTATTTGGAGACTCATTCAGCTCCTTTCTTGATCATCTAGCACTTGTCCTGAAGAGATGCCAAGAGACTAACCTAGTCTTAAACTGGGAGAAATGTCACTTTAGGGTGACTGAAGGAATTGTCCTTGGGCACAAAATTTCAAGCAAGGGAATAGAAGTGGATCAAGCAAAGGTAGAAGTAATTGAAAAATTACCACCACCTGCCAATGTTAAGGCAATCAGAAGCTTTTTGGGGGCATGAAGGATTCTACAAAAGGTTTATAAAAGATTTTTCAAAAATTGCAAAATCTCTAAGCAACCTGCTAGCTGCTTACACACCATTTGTGTTTGACACAAAGTGTCTGCAGGCATTTGAGACCCTGAAAGCCAAGCTGGTCACAGCACCAGTCATCTCTGCACCAGACTGGACATTACCATTCGAACTAATGTGTGATGCCAGTGACCATGCTATTGGTGCAGTGCTGGGACAGAGGCACAACAAGCTTCTGCACATCATTTATTATGCTAGCCGTGTTCTTAATGATGCACAGAAGAATTACACAACCACAGAAAAAGAGTTACTTGCAGTGGTTTATGCTATTGACAAGTTTAGATCCTATTTAGTAGGGTCAAAAGTGATTGCGTTCATTGACCATGCTACTCTTAAGTACTTACTCACAAAGTAGGATTCAAAACCCAGGCTCATAAGATGGGTGTTGCTTCTGTAAGAGTTTGATATAGAAATAAGAGACAGAAAAGGGACAGAGAACCAGGTAGCTGATCACTTGTCCCGGATAGAACCAGTAGCTGGGGCGTCTCTCCCCTCTACTGAGATCTCTGAGACCTTTCCAGATGAGCAACTCTTTGCCATCCAAGAAGCACCATGGTTTGCAGACATTGCAAACTATAAAGCTGTGACGTTCATACCCCAAGAGTACAACAAGGTGCAACGAAAAAAATTAATTTCAGATGCCAAGTACTACCTGTGGGATGAGCCATATCTCTTTAAGAGATGTGCAGACGGAATGATCCGCAGATGTGTACCTAGAGAGGAAGCACAAAGGATCCTATGGCATTGTCATGGATCACACTATGGGGGACATTTCGGAAGTGAGCAAACAGCCACTAAGGCCCTCCAATGTGGCTTCTACTGGCCTACTCTCTATAGGGATGCCCGAGAGTTTGTGCGTAACTGTGCCAGTTGCCAAAGAGTTGGTAACTTGCCTCATGGTTACGCCATGCCTCAATAAGGGATCTTAGAGATTGAATTGTTTGATGTATGGGGTATTGACTTCATGGGTCCCTTCCCACCATCATACTCAAACACTTATATTCTGGTGGCAGTAGACTATGTATCTAAATGGGTAGAAGCAATTGCCACACCCAATAATGATACTAAGACCGTGCTGAAATTCCTCTAGAAACACATCTTCAGCAGGTTTGGTGTTCCCAGAGAACTAATTAGTGATGGGGGCACTCATTTCTACAATAAACAACTATACTCTGCTATGGTCTGATATGGAATTAGCCATAAGGTGGCAACTCCGTATCATCCATAGACAAATGGGCAAGCTGAAGTCACTAATAGAGAGCTAAAAAGAATCCTAGAGCGGACTGTAATTGCCTGTAGAAAGGATTGGGCAAAGAGCTTGGATGATGCTTTGTGGGCGTACAGAACAGCATTCAAGACTCCTATAGGAACCTCTCCATACCAACTTGTGTATGGCAAGGCCTGTCATCTGCCTGTGGAACTGGAACATAAAGCCTACTGGGCAACCGGATTCCTAAACCTGAATGCTAAGTTAGCTGGTGAAAAAAGATTGCTCCAGCTAAATGAGCTAGAGTAATTCAGACTCAGTGCCTTTGAAAATGCAAAACTTTATAAGGAAAAGGCAAAAAAATGGCATGACAAGAAGTTTTCATCCAGAGTCTTTGAGCCAGGACATAAAGTCCTGCTCTTCAACTCTAGGCTCAGACTATTCCCAGGAAAACTGAAATCCCGATGGAGGGGCCCGTATGTGATTACAGGAGTGTCACGATATGGATATGTTGAGCTTCAGGATATTGATTCTGAAAAAAAGTTCATTGTTAATGGACAGAGGGTCAAACATTATCTTGAAAGCAATTTTGAGCAGGAATGCTCAAAACTGAGGCTTGAACGAGTCTCAGTAAAGGTCCAGCTAAAGACAATAAAGAAGCGCTTGCTGGGAGGCAACCCAGTCATTGACAGGCTATTTGTTTTACTTAATAAAAGTTTGATATATAGGTTGATCATCAAAATTGAAGGAATTCACAGAGTTACAGAAAGATTCAGTGAAAAAAGCAAAGAAAAGGAGCTTGCTGGCAAGAAAACGCCAGTAAAGGGCACTCTGGGCGTTAAACGCCAGAATAGATGCCATTCTGGGCGTTTAACGCCAGTAAAGGCACCATTTTGGGTGTTAAACGCCTGAATGGGCACCATTCTGGGCGTTTAATGCCAGAATTGCAGCATCCTGGGCGTTCAGCAAAACGCCCAGTGATAAAGGGGTTTCTGGCGTTTAACGCCAGCCAGGGTGCCTGGCTGGGCGTTAAACGGCCATAATGGCCACCAATTGGGCGTTAAGAGAGGTCTTCAATTTGCCTCAACTACAAGATGATCCTGAATCCTTTAATAGGAGAATGGTGAGAGTAGATAAGGGGTTGGATCAAGTTCTAGAGGACATATGCCTCCCTGGAACTAAGTGGATGACCAATTCAAAAGGTGTCCCAAACCAACTCAAGAGGGGAGATCTCAAACCAGTTGCAAGAGGTTGGTTAGACTTCATTGGGCGTTATATTTTGCCCACTAGTAACCGTTCTGAGGTTACTATCAAGAGAGCAGTGATGACTCATTGCATTATGCTGGGAAAAGAAGTGGAGATTCATCATCTGATTGCTTGTGAGATTTACACAATTACAAACAAGAACTCCACTGAAGCCAAACTGGCTTACCCAAGCTTAATCTCTTTGCTATGTAAAGATGTTGGGGTGAAGATGGGAGTAGATGAATTCATCCCAATTGAACATCCAATCACCAAGAAGTCAATGGAAGGACAAATGCAAGATAACTCTATCAAAAGGAGGGCGTAGGAATTCCCCCCTGAACTTCCTGAAATTGACTATTGGGCCCGCCTAGAAGCATCTGTTGCCAAGCTGCAAGAAGCTATGGAACAAATTAAGGAAGAACAGCAGAATAAAAACTGCATGCTCTATAAACTACTGAAGGAACAAGAGAAGCAGGGGCGTGACCTACAGGAGCTGAAGCGCCAGAAGCTCTCCCTTGAAGGGTCAAACACCCCACAAGTTGAGGGAGCATCCACTTCTCAAAATCAAGGTTGTTGAGTCCTAACTCTGTGATAACCTCTATCATTAGGAATCAATTTTAGAATCATTTAAATATCTGTCTTTAATTTTCTGTTTTCTTTTATTATTAGTCTTCTCTTATAAATGTCTTATGAATCCATCACCTCTCTTAAATGAAAAATGCTTTAATCACAAAAGAACAAGAAGTACAGGATTTTGAATTCATCTTTGAAACTAGTTGAATCAGTTTGAAGTGGTGACAATACTTTCTATTTTTTGAATGAATGCTTGAACAGTGCATATGTCTTTTGAATTTGTTGTTTTAAGAATGTTAAAATTTTTGGCTCTTGAAAGAATGATGGAAAAGGAGAACTGTTATTGAGGATCTGAAAAATCATCAAATTGATTCTTGAAGCAAGAAAAAGCAGTGAATACAAAGAAAAGAGAGAAAAAGAAAAAGCAAGCAGAAAGCCAATAGCCTTTTAAACCAAAAGGCAAGGGTAAAAATAAAAAGGATCCAAGGCTTTGAGCATCAGTGGATAGGAGGGCCTACAGGAATAACATCCTGGCCTAAGCGGCTAAACCAAGCTGTCCCTAACCATGTGCTTGTGGCGTGAAGGTGTCAAGTGAAAACTTGAGACTGAGCGGTTAAAGTCGTGATCCAAGGTAAAAAAAAGTGTGCTTAAGAACCCTGGACAACTCTAATTGGGAACTCTAGTAAAGCTGAGTCACAATCTGAAAAGGTTCACCCAGTTTTGTGTCTGTGGCATGAATGTATCCGGAAAATACTGGAAAACAGAGTGCTTTGGGCCACGACCAAGACTTATAAAGTAGCTGTGTTCAAGAATCAACATACTTAACTAGGAGAATCAGTAACACTATCTAAATTCTGAGTTCTTATAGATGTCAATCATTCTAAACTTCAAAGGATAAAGTGAGATGCCAAAACCGTTCAAAGACAAAAAGCTACTAGTCCCGCTCATCTAATTGGAGCTAAGTTTCATTGATATTTTGGAGTCTATAGTATGTTCTCTTCTTTTTATCCTATTTGATTTTCAGTTTCTTGGGGACAACCAACAATTTAAGTTTGGTGTTGTGATGAGCGGATAATTTATACGCTTTTTGGCACTGTTTTTAGTATGTTTTTAGTACATTTTAGTTAGTTTTTATTATATTTTTATTAGTTTTTATTTAAAATTCACTTTTTTGGACTTTACTATGAGTTTGTGTATTTTTTTTGTGATTTTAGGTATTTTCTGGTTGAAATTGAGGGACCTGAGCAAAAATCTGATTCAGAGGCTGAAATTAGGTTTTTTTGGATTCTGACCTCCCTGCACTCGAAGTGGATTTTTTGGAGTTAGAGAAGACCAATTGGCGCGCTCTTAATTGCGTTGGAAAGTAGACATCCAGGGCTTTCCAGCAATATATAATAGTCCATACTTTTTCCAAGAATTGATAGCCCAAACCGGTGTTTCAAATCAGCTTCAGAATTCCCAGCGTTTAACGCCAGAACTGGCACAAAAGTTGGAGTTAAACGCCCAAACTGGCACAAAAGCCGGCGTTTAACTCCAAGAAAAGTCTCTACACATGAATGCTTCAATGCTCAGCCCAAGCATACACCAAGTGGACCCCGAAAGTGGATTTTTACGTCATTTACTCATTCTTGTAAACCTTAGGTCACTAGTTCACTATAAATAAGACTTTTTGCTATTGTATCTTTACCTCATGACACAATACACGTTTTATATTGTATCTTCTACGGCATGAGTCTCTATACCCCATGGTTGGGGGTGCGGAGCTCTGCTGTGTCCTGATGGATTAATACAATTACTACTGTTTCTCATTTAATCACGCTTGTTTCTATTCTAAGATATCACTTGTTCCTCAACTTGATGAATGTGATGATCCGTGACACTCATCATCATTCTCACCTATGAACGTGTGCTTGACAACCACCTCCGTTCTACCTTAGATTGAGTAGATATCTCTTGGATTCCTTGATCAGAATCTTCGTGGCATAAGCTAGAACAGATTGGCGGTCATTATTGAGAATCCGGAAGGTCTAAACCTTGTCTGTGGTATTCTGAGTAGGATTCAGGGATTGAATGACTGTGACGAGCTTCAAACTCGCGATTGTGGGGCGTTACTGACAGACACAAAAGAATCACTGGATTCTATTCCGACATGATCGAGAACCGACAGATGAATAGCCGTGCTGTGACAGAGCGCGTTGAACATTTTCACTGAGAGGATGGGAGGTAGCCATTGACAACGGTGAAACCTGATGGTGTTTTTGCGGAAAAATGAATTTCCAACACACAAATCTAACCGGCAAGTGTACTGGGTCGCATCAAGTAGTAATAACTCACTTAGAGTGAGGTTAATCCCACAGGGATTGATGGATCAAGCAACTTTAGTGGGTGATTAGTTTAGTCAAGCTAACATTAAAGTGAATTGTGTGAAGTTCATCAACAGAAAGTAAATTGCAGGAATGATAAAGTTATAGAATCTAAATGGGCAGAAAACTTAAAGAGCAAGAAAGTAAAATAGTTGAAACTTAAATTTCAAGAAAAGTAAATTGCATCAAATGTAAATGGGGCTGGGGTGCTGGAAATTAAAAAGAGAGCAGTAAAGCAAAGCGTAGAACAATTGCAGGGAGATTAAATTGCTTGGAAGTAAATTGGAAGTAAAAGGAATAGAAAGGTAAAAATGCAGATGAAATAAAAGCAATAGATATAAACAGTAAGGCAAATTTTCTTGAAGAAGCAATACAGAATGTAACTCAGCTCAATTGTGAAATTTAAAGAGACAAGATCTCAGGGAATCAATGAGACTAGAAAACAAGTCTAGATCTCAATTCCTTCCTTGATCAAAGTAGAAAGCAGATTGAAGAAGAAAGAAAGATGGAAGCAGTAAATGAGAACGCAGATTCAACTTTCAATTCTTAGAAATTATGCAAAAGATGAACAAAGATGGATTTCAGGTTAAAGATTGAAACAGAATTCCTCCAACCTCAATCTAAAAAATTTCAAAACAGAAATGAAAACTAAGAGAGAGAGCTCTCAAATCCTAATACTCCCTAGTGGAGCTAGCCCTCCTTTCCAATCAAGCTCCCAAACAAAGATGAAATTGATGCCTTATATAGGCTTTACAAAGTGACAGTGAGAAGGAAATTAAAACAAAAATAAAAATCCTAATCTAATTGATTCTTGTGCCTTTGAGTCATGATAATGTGGGCTTTGCTTGCTTTGGATTTGAGGAGAAATGGGTTTGGTTGGCCTTGATTCAATTTGGAGAGGAATTGACTTTAAATGGAATTTTGGTTGAACTTTGGTCCATGAGTGTTTGCTCCCAGGAGGCTGCCCTGCTCTTGTGGAGAGCAGAGCAGTGAAGCCTTGTGTGGGGATCCTGCTCGTGTGTGTTGTATGCACCAAGCCCCTTGACCGTGCCAAATTGTGCGTGACATGCTTCCCTGGGCCGTGTCATGGTGCGTGCCTTGCGCCCAAGGAATGTTGCTCTGCCCTCCTTGTGGGCAGCGCAATGGTGCTTCCAAGAGGAGTTCCCACGTTCAAGCCTCGGTGAAAGCACTCCACTCAAATTTTCTTATATTTTCTTTGGGAGAGAGCACGATACTGCCCTCCAAGAGAGCAGTCTGCTCTCCTTGAGAGCAGCATTTCCTTGGTTTCCTTGTGTCTCCCTCTTCGAGCCTTGGTGGAAGCACTTTGGTCCATTTTCGCTTATTTTTTGCTCATAAAGATGCCTTTCACTAATGCCCCAATTGTGCGCCAAATATAGATTGCTATATATCGTTGGAAAGCTCTGAATGTCAGCTTTCTAACGCAACTGGAAGCACATCAATCGGACCTCTGTAGCTCAAGTTATAACCCTTTGAAGTAGGCATAGTCATGCTGTGAGCGCCCAGATTTTAACTTAGCGAAAATTTGCTTCCAACCTCACTTTGCATCACAATATTGCCCTGCTCTTGGCAAGGGCAGAGCAGTGTGCGTGCTGGTTGCTTTCTCCTTTGATTTGGTCATGGGCCACGCTTTTAAAAGCGTGGCCTAAGGCTCCAAAGTGTGCTCCAACTTCAAAGTGTGCCCCAAAGCTCTTTTTTTTTCTCCTTTTTAGCTTATTTTGTGCTTCTTTGCTTCTTTTTCTTCTTATTTCCTACAAGATTTATAAATTTAAAAGATCAAGGAAATATACCATTTAATCACCAAAGCATTCAATATTTAAGCACAAATCATCAATTTCTTGTATGAAAAAGCATAGAAAAATAGGTATATGATGACATGTCATCACAACACCAAACTTAAACCTTACTTGTCCCCAAGCAAGAAAAGAATCATGCAATAAAGATTGACAATCCAAGGTAAGAAGAATAGCAACTCAATATTCATGGTTAGCTAGTTTTCTATGCATGCTTCAATCACAAAAGAAATGTAAGTGATTGATGCTTCTATCTAGCTCATTTTATGAAATCTTTTTCTTATAATTCTTCCTTGAAACAAGCTTTTGATTTTTTTTATTAGCTTCTCCTTTTGGGTGCTTTGCCCCATGAGTTAATAACAAAGCTACGACTTCTAAATGCTTTGTTTTCAAGTATTACCACTTGATACATAAGCACCACAAGCATTTAATTAGAGGACTTCATTAAGCTCATCATTTTTTTTCTTTTCTTGACTCTCTAATCATTGATGCTCAGAGCCTTGAGCTTTGAGGGAGTGCTTTTGCACTTGAGCCTAGCCTTGACTTCTAAGTGTTTTGTTTTCAAGCATTTGGCTTGAAACATAAACACCACAAGCACTTAGCAAATAAATTGCCATTGGTACTCAGAGCCTTCAGCTTTCTCATTCTTTCCCTTTTTCTTTTTTTGCTTTTTTTTTTGCATTTACTTCCTTCAAGGTTTTCATGATTTCAAAAGATTTCACAAAATGTCCTAGATAAAAACTTCAATTAAATAAAATCCAATGCAATTGAGCAACGATTAATCATACTAGCTTTCCAATACTTGTATGCACGTGCTAAAATCTTCTTTAATGCCTTGTTTGTTTATGATCATGATACTTTATTGCTTTTGAATTCACAAAGCCCAAGTTGGTAGTTATAATGCCACAGCAACATATTACAAATAAAGATTCAAGCTATGCTTTATTCATACACATATGTAAACAGAAAACATGAAGACAATCATGCAATTTAAGTGTTGGAAACAAATGAGAAGAAAAGGAACTCTACAACCTTGTAGTTCATCTTTATTATTGTTATCCTTTTTCTCCAATTTTTCCCTTTCCCTTGCCAAACTTAGAGTGCTTGCTCATCCTCAAGCAACAATTAGAACAATGGCTATGGGGCTAAGATGGATCATGAATGTCTTACACAATGAAATGTTAGAAGCACATGTGTTTTAAGCAAGCAAAATGAAGGATAACAATCAAGGCACCAGAGACAGAGACATTTTGATTGCAAACATAAGAAGGTGAGCACAATACATTGCATAAAAGATAAGTGGCACACCAAACTTAGTGTGACACTTTCACTTGAAATTAATGCAAGTATCTAGTAAGCATTGGAACCAAATTTTGTTACATAGCAACACCAAACTTAGAATACAACCATATGTCAATTTATTTGAACTAAAACTAAACGAAAGAAACTGTTATTTGTTAAATACAATCACCAAATGAAGAGTCTGTCATGAATAAGGATGTCTTGGTGATGTATTAACAAAAACAGTTGATAAAAGAAAACTTAAAAATAAAGAGGTGACTAAAACAAAGAGAATGCAAACGAACTGTCAAAACAAAGAAAAATAACAATGCAAAGGCAATATGATTATGCAGACAAGTGATGTTGCTGGATGAGTTGCATAGAAAATAAGTGGCACACCAAACTTAGAATCTTGGTCTGTCACTTTCATTTTTGATTTGATGCAATCATCCAAAAAGATTGAAAATAATTTGTTGCAAGGCAACACCAAACTTAGAATGTAATCATATGCCAATTTATTGAAATTTAAACAAAGCATGGAGAAGAAATGTACCTACTGTCTACCTGTTCTTTACTTTCTTCCTCTTCTTCCAATTTGTTAAGAGGAATGACCTCAAAGGGGGAGAAGATTCAGCTACTGTCCCTTGCCTTGGCCTTTCCTCAGCAAGCTTCCTTTTGCAAATGGCTTGATTGATCTTGCTTGCTGGATTAGGGACAGGATTGGTGCTCTTGTTAGTTGCCTTCACTTCTTTGAATTTAAGACTTGGTTGCTGTGTGATTATTGGAGTTTTGTATTCATCCAGGGCCTTTTGCATTGGTGGTTCCATGAGCTTTTCCTCTATGTACTTCTCTGCTTCACTTGAGTTTGACTTCTCTTGAGTGTCTTCCTCACTTTCTTGCTCCTCCACCCCTTTCTTTGCACTCAACATTTGACTTAATAGTTATTTTATGGAGGAGGTTTCTTGTTCTTCCCAAGATTTCTTCATCTCCTCTTCATATTTTTCGATCACAGATTCAAGGGAAGTTTGTGAGGGTTGTGAGTGTTCATGTTTCTTTGTCACCTCAAGTGGCTTTTGTGAATATAAAATCCTTGGTTCATGTTCCTCATCTTTCATTGCAATTTCACTTGACACAAGGACCTTTTGTTCTTGTTTTTCCACTTCCTCTCTCACAAATTGATTTTTACTGTTTGATGGTTCTAAGTGTTTCCTTATGTTCTCCAAGTGCTCATTTGTCCTCTGACGGAGGATTTCTTTCCTTTTCCAGGCTTGTTCTTGTCTTTCAAAAAATCCTCTGGACTTTTGAAGGAGATCCTCTGAATCACAATTTGAAGAATTATTGAACTCATCACAGTATGGATTACTAAGATTTCTTTGATTTTGACTTTCCTAGCCACAATATGAGTAGTTGTTAGACTCATCAAAATCTGGATCATATTGTGTCTCTGGAAGGTGTCCCATTTCAACTGATTGTTCAAATTCTTCTTGATATGTCCAGACACCATGAGGATAATGATATAAGTCATTCTGTGGTTCTGGACAGTATCTCATGTGCTCAGCTTGATCAATTTGTGACTCTAGAGCAAGTCTCCATTGATTGAAGTGCTCAGAATTTGTATCTTCTTGGTCATATTCCCAACCATCATTAGAATAATGACTTGAATCATATTGTGATGGTGGGCAATATCCCATGAAGTTTGTTTGATTAAAAGATGAGGTGAACTCCATTTGAATTTTGTAGAACACAACACCAATGAAAATTGAAATTACTCATATCAGATATGAGTTTTGCTTAGTGAGCAAAAACACAAACACCTTGGTTTCAACTTTAAAACAGAGAACAAAAAAAAGAAAATTCTTGATCTAGACTTTTCACCCACTTAATCATTGTTGATCTAATCAATCCCTGGCAACGGCGCCAAAAACTTGATGGTGTTTTTGCGGAAAAACGAATTTCCAATACACAAATCTAACCGGCAAGTGTACCGGGTCGCATCAAGTAGTAATAACTCACTTAGAGTGAGGTCGATCCCACAGGGATTGATGGATCAAGCAACTTTAGTGGGTGATTAGTTTAGTCAAGCTAACATTGAAGTGAATTGTGTGAAGTTGATCAACAGAAGGTAAATTGCAGGAATGATAAAGTTGCAGAATCTAAATGGGCAGAAAACTTAAAGAGCAAGAAAGTAAAATAGCTGAAACTTAAATTGCAAGAAAAGTAAATTGCATCAAATGTAAATGGGGCTGGGGTGCTGGAAATTAAAAAGAGAGTAGTAAAGCAAAGCGTAGAACAATTGCAGGGAGATTAAATTGCTTGGAAGTAAATTGGAAGTAATAGGAATAGAAAGGTAAAAATGCAGATGAAATAAAAGCAACAGATATAAACAGCAAGGCAAATTTTCTTGAAGAAGCAACACAGAATGTAACTCAGCTCAATTGTGAAATTTAAAGAGACAAGATCTCAGGGAATCAATGAGACTAGAAAACAAGTCTAGATCTCAATTCCTTCCTTGATCAAAGTAGAAAGCAGATTGAAGAAGAAAGAAAGATGGAAGTAGTAAATGAGAACGCAGATTCAACTTTCAATTCTTAGAAATTATGCAGAAGATGAACAAAGATGGATTTCAGATTAGAGATTGAAACAGAATTCCTCCAACCTCAATCCAAAATTTCAAAACAGAAATGAAAACTAAGAGAGAGAGCTCTCAAATCCTAATACTCCCTAGTGGAGCTAGCCCTCCTTTCCAATCAAGCTCCCAAACAAAGATGAAATTGATGCCTTATATAGGCTTTACAAAGTGACAGTGAGAAGGAAATTAAAACAAAAATAAAAATCCTAATCTAATTGATTCTTGTGCCTTTGAGTCATGATAATGTGGGCTTTGCTTGCTTTGAATTTGAGGAGAAATGGGTTTGGTTGTCCTTGATTCAATTTGGAGAGGAATTGAATTTAAATGGAATTTTGGTTGAATTTTGGCCCATGAGTGTTTGCTCCCTGGAGGCTGCCCTGCTCTTGTGGAGAGCAGAGCAGTGAAGCCTTGTGTGGGGATCCTGCTCGTGTGTGTTGTACGCACCAAGCCCCTTGACCGTGCCAAATTGTGCGTGACATGCTTCCCTGGGCCGTGTCATGGTGCGTGCCTTGCGCCCAAGGAATGTTGCTCTGCCCTCCTTGTGGGCAGCGCAATGGTGCTTCCAAAAGGAGTTCCCAAGTTCAAGCCTCGGTGAAAGCACTCCACTCAAATTTTCTTACATTTTCTTTGGGAGAGAGCACGATACTGCCCTCCAAGAGAGCAGTCTGCTCTCCATGAGAGCAGCATTTCCTTGGTTTCCTTGTGTCTCCCTCTTCGAGCCTTGGTGGAAGCACTTTGGTCCATTTTCGCTTATTTTTTACTCTTAAAGATGCCTTTCACTCATGCCTCAATTGTGCGCAAAATATAGATTGCTATATATCGTTGGAAAGCTCTGAATGTCAGCTTTACAATGCAACTGGAAGCACATCAATCGGACGTCTGTAGCTCAAGTTATTGCCCTTTGAAGTAGGCATGGTCATGCTGTGAGCGCCCAGATTTTAACATAGCGAAAATTTGCTTCCAACCTCACTTTGCATCACGATATTGCCCTGCTCTTGGCAAGGGCAGAGCAGTGTGCGTGCTGGTTGCTTTCTCCTTTGATTTGGTTATGGGCCACGCTTTTAAAAGCGTGGCCTAAGGCTCCAAAGTGTGCTCCAACTTCAAAGTGTGCCCCAAAGCTCTTTTTTTCTCCTTTTTAGCTTATTTTGTGCTTCTTTGCTTCTTTTTCTTCTTATTTCCTACAAGATTTATAAATTTAAAAGATCAAGGAAATATACCATTTAATCACAAAAGCATTCAATATTTAAGCACAAATCATCAATTTCTTGTATGAAAAAGCATAGAAAAATAGGTATATGATGACATGTCATCAAAACCCAACATACAGCTTGCCATGGAAGGAACCTTGCATGCATGAAGAAGAAGACAGTAGGAAAGTAGAGATTCAGAAGATGTAGCATCTCCAAAACCTCAACATGTTCTCCATTACTGCAAAACAAGTACTTATTTCATGTTCTTTTACTTTTTACAACTAAATCTGAGAATCACTGATATCCTGACTAAGAGTTACAAGATAACCATAGCTTGCTTCAAGCCGACAATATGGGATCGACCCTTACTCACGTAAGGTATTACTTGGACGACCCATTGCACTTGCTGGTTAGTTGTGCGGAATTGCAAAAGTGTGATTGTGATTTCGTGCACCAGCCAGCACAACTTTTGGCCTAACACCTCTTTACGCCGATTTTCCTGGGTCACGCGTGCACGTCGTTGATGCGTACGCGTGAAGTGCCAAATGTTCAAAATGACACGCACGCGCAAGGGACGCGTGCGCATGGTGATGCTTGTGGGATTGGCACACTTTTTGAATTGCTCCCACGCAACTCTCTACCACTTTTTTTCTTCTTTTTTTATGCAATATGCAGATGCAAATGCAGAATGCATGTGAATATGAAAAAATTATGAATGAACACTAGTAAAAATAAAATAAAATAAGATAAAGAATAAAAAGGAACGATTGTACCATGGTGGGTTGTCTCCCACCTAGCACTTTTAGTTAAAGTCCTTAAGTTAGACATTTGGTGCGCTCCTTGTTATGGTGGCTTGTGCTTGAACTCATCTTAAAATTTCCACCAATGCTTGGACTTCCATAAATCTCTATCTATTCCATGTAAATTCCTCAAGCTTTGATGGAGTTCTTCACAAGCTTTGAGCTCCCAAAATTGATCCTCATATATTCCCGGATCCCAAATCTTGATTCTACACCCATCTTCATGTTGATCATCAGTGTTCCATCTGGGTGGTAAGCAATCCGAATTCTCACTGAAGCATCCAAACAACTTCCTAGACCCAGTCATCCAAGCTCTACACCAACCCTTGCATTTAGATTTTGAGCTCCCAACCACAACGAACCTAGGATTGTGTCGACAACCACTAACCATCTTCCTCTTACTCTTAAAGCCACAAAGAGCTCTAAGCTGACCATCTATCTTAAGTAAACCATATTCAAGTGGGAAAGTAAAGGTTAAGGATAGAAATTTTACCCACTTGAATGTTGTATTGGATGGTAATGGCTTTGGGGGAGGTGCTTCTGATAATTTTGCAAGCTCCACTCCCTTGTGCTTCTGATAATCTTGCAAGCTTCTTCAATATCAACCTCTTCCTCTTGGGAGATTTCTTCCACTTCAATTCCTTCTTCATTGCTCACCAAGGGAGAATATTCAAATGTAGATAAGAATTCATCAATGATTGAATCCATCTCTTGATCATCCCCTTCATAGTCTTCAACCATGATATGCTTTGGAGGTTGTACACCCTCCTCAACACCAAATTCAAACGCCTTAGGAGGGGGCTCTGTGACTTGAGTTTCCTATGGACGTTTCGCATCTCCCAAGTCTTCGACTACTTCTTCCTCTTCAATGATTATGGCTTCATCCAATTGTTCCAATACAAGGTCATGCTACTCACTGTCCATCGGAGTTTCCAGTTTCTCCTTCATGCTGCATTCTTCAGTAGATTCTCCACATGAAGCCATGGGGGTTTCTTGAGTGTCCAAACATTGGGAAGCTAACTGATTTATTTCTTGCTCCAGTTGATGAAGAGTTGCATGAAATTGATCCATTGTTTCCTTCAGACGATCCTTTGATTATTGTTTCGCTTGGGTATCATAAGTAGGACCATAAGGCTCTTGGATTGATGGATATGGATATGGTGCATATGGAGGTGGTGGTTCTTGGGAGTAATTAGGTTGGAATTAGGGTGGTTCTATATATGATTCATATGGTGGTTGGTGTGGTGGATAAGGGTTAGGGTCATATGGGGGTGTTTGGTGGTAAGGGGCTTGTGAGTTTTGTGGTTTAAAGGTATGTTGTAGAGGTGATTCATAAGCATAGGGTGGGGCTTGTTGGTAACTACAAGGGGTCTACCATATCTAGCATCTTGGTACGCACCTTGGAATGGCTCTTGACTATAGTAATTTGGTGGAGGTTGGTTGTCACGAGGAGGTCCACCATAACTATTGTCTTGGTATGCACATAGAGTGGTTGTTGGGTATAGCGCATTGGAGGGGGTTGTTTCCAAGAGGGTTGATCAAATCCTTGTGGCTCCTCCCATCTTTGATTCTTCCAACCTTAATGCCTGTTCTCATTATAGCTTCCATTCCTTACAACAACATTGGAACCAAACTTGAAACTAGAGGGGTGAGAATTCATAGTAGCTAATAAAAATTAAAAACAAAAACAAAAACAAATAAACAAGCAAAAGCAAATATTTACAATAACCAATAATAAGGCACACGTTTGCAATTCCTCGACAATGGCGCCATTTTGACGAGATGACTTTTGCTAGTAAAGAATTTCACAATTAAATTCTCGTTGCAAGTATAGTTTCTAAACCAGCAAAGAATCCTTTCGTATAAAAGTTTTGGTTGTCACAAGTAACAAAACCCAATAAAATTTATAACCGAAGTATTTAAACCTCGGGTCGTCTCTCAAGGAATTGCAGGGACGTATGATTTATTATTGGTTATGAAAAAGTATCTTTTTGGGTTTTTGAAATAGAGAACAAGGATATAAATTAGCAATAAAGTAAATTAATTATCATGAACACCCTTGCAAGGTATAAGAACTGGAAATCCCATCCTAGTTATCCTTATCATGTGTGATGAGAATTATTTATTGCTCCCACTTAGTTAACCCTTACTAAATAAAGGAAAGTCAAGTAGACTAATCAATTTGATTCCTCAAGTCCTAGTCAACTCCTATGGAAAGACTAGCTTTAGAGGGATCCAAATCAATCATCAAATTCCAATTTCCAATCAACAGCTGAGTTTGATAACTCAAGTGTCACCAATTACTCAACCAAAGCAAAGGGGGAAAAATCTAAATTAAATTAGAAGCATCAACAACATGAATTTGAAGAAAGCAATCTTAAATCTGAAATACCTCAATGTGTATTAAATAAGAAAAGCAATCCTAACATGGAGTTCATAAACCAATATTAACAAACTAAAATAATAGAATAAATAAAAGTAGAAGAGAAACTAAATTAAAGGAACATTAAACCTGGAATGAAGAAGAAGTGAACCTAACCTTTAAGAGGAATTTTAATCCTAAATCCTAAGAGAGAGGAGAGAGCTTCTCTCTCTAGAAACTACATCTAAAACCTAAAATTGTGAATTATGAAAGTTGTATGATGAATGGATGCATTCCCCCACTTTATAGCCTCTAATCTGTATTTTCTGGACTGAAAACTGGGTCAAAAACATCCCCGAAATCGCTGGGGGTGAAATCTGCCACGTTGGTTTTTCGTTACTGCGACACGTGCGCGTCACCTAGCTATACGGCCACTATGGGAAATTATATATCATTTCGAAGCCCTAGATGTTAGCTTTCCAACGCTATTGAGACCACCTCATTTGGACCTCTGTAACTCAAGTTATGACCGTTTGAGTGCAAAAAGGTCATGCTGGATAGCTCAGCAATTCCTTCAGTTTCTTGTATTCCTTCCACTTTTGCATGCTTCCTTTCCATCCTCTAAGCCATTCCTGCCCTGTAATCTCTGAAAACAATTAACACACATATCAAGGCATCGAATGGTAATAAGGGATGATTAAAATACACAAATTAAAGACTCTAGGAAGCAAGTTTTCAATCATAGAACAAATTCTGGGGAAGAATTATAAAACCATTCAAATCGTATGAATAAGTGTGCAAAGCCTTAATAAAAACCACTCAAATTAGCACAAGATAAACCATGAAATAGTGGTTTATCACGTAACTTCTCCATGGCCCTTTGTAAAATCGGCATTGGACCTACTCGTACCCTTTCCTGAAGTGCCTGGACAAGTAAAATACCTTATTGTGGGAATGGACTATTTCACCAAGTGGAATGAAGCAGAGCCATTAGGTACTATTACGACACAAAGAATTAGGAAGTTTCTATACAAGAATATCATTACCTGGTTTGTGGGTCCCCCATTATTACTACGGATAATGGTACCCAGTTCACCGATTCTACATTCAGGAGTCTAACCAGTACGAATATCAAGCACCAATCACCTCGGTAGAGCATCCCCAAGCAAATGGGCAAGCTAAGGCAGCCAACAAAGTTATACTGGTAGGATTAAACAAGAGGCTCCAAGTAGCAAAAGGGGCTTAGGCTGAAGAGCTTCCTCAAGTGTTATGGGCTTACCAGACTACACCTCATTCAACCACAGGTGAAACCCCTTTCTGACTTGCGTATGGCATAGAAGCCATGATCCCTGTTAAGGTCAATGAGCAAGTCCACGGGTAAGATTTTATGATGAGGTCAGTAACGTTCAAGCTCACAAAGAAGAACTCAAACTACTCCCACATGTCCGAGAATAAGCCCAGATAAGAGAAGCAGCATTAAAATAAAGGATGACAAAAAGATTCAACAAGAAAGTCATTTGAAGAAGTTTCGTCTCAGATGACTTAGTCCTGATCAGAAATGACATCAGCGTAAACAAGTCGGGCGAAGGGAAGCTTGCTGCAAACTGGAAAGGACCTTACAAGATAGTTGAAGTCTTGGGAAAGGGATATTATAAAGTGTCCGACCGAGTGGAGCCAATCTCCCAAGGTCGTGGCATGCTTTCAATATGATAAGGTATTATAGCTAGAAGCGAACCTCGCTCCCTGGTGTACTCTTTTTCCTAACTTCATGGTTTTTTCCGGAAAAAGGGGTTTTCTTGGAGGGGGTTTTAATGAGGTATCAAAGCGAGGACTAGGGGCAAAAGAATTTTTAATCCCTTATAAGTTAAAGCATCCTTGTAAAGTTACTTTGCATTAATAATAGCTTCTCTCTAAATTCTATTACTATTCTACGATACGCACCGACTTAAGCTCGAAAATGTACAAAAATCCATTGACTGATCTGCATGGTCAGCAAGATAAAGCGACGAGATACAAGTCGGTATAAAGAGGTTATAAAAGTCGATCATAACAGCTCAAAAATAAGATAGCTAATGACTTATAAGTCGAAACGAACGAGCAGAACAAAATGCAATGCAAGAATAACCTAAATTATATAAATGATTCAATAGGCAAAATGAAATTAAACGTATGAGATTAAAGTAATGGAAAACAAGAGATACGAAAGTCCTTTAAGGGATCGATGCAAAAAGTTTTCTTAAAGCCTTACTGGACAATAGCAAAATTATCTAACCTAGATAAGAAAAAGGTCCATTTAAGCTTTCTTAAAAAGCTTTGCTAAACGAAAGCTCAAAGCAGCAAAGGTTCTTTCATAAGAGTAAGAAGGTTACTTTGTTAAAGTGCATTCAACAAAAGCTTTATCAAACAGCAAAAAAGAAAATTTATCGCATGGACAAGAAGGTTACTTTGATAAAGGTCCTATTCAAAAAGGACTATAAAATGATAAGTTGTTGTTAAAGATCCTATTAAAAATGACCAAGTGTTAGAAACCATCAACAAAATATACAAAATTACATAAAGTGTTCATAAAAGGACCCACAAGTCGGGCCTTAGCAACATCATCATTTTGGATTAAGGAGAGGATTTAGGTCATCGGTAGGAGAGGAGACCGGTTCAGCTGTAGAAGTCAGAGGGGTCGGCAGGATCTCTTCGGCATCGGAAGCTGGAACAACCTCGGGAGCTGCAGAAGAACTCGGCAATTCGACTTCACGAGGCGGGGATTCAATTATGCGTTGCCCTACTGTCTTCAGCTCGGAGTCAGTTTCAGGACGAGGAGAAAAAACTATCTCTTTATTGATAACAACCTTGTCAGGATGAAGAGGAGACAAGTCCAGGTCGGGAGTAATAACTCAGACCTGTTGTTTCGACACCCTGAACACCTCTTTAGTGCCCTCAACAATAGAGCCCTCCAAGCCCTGATAACCCTTCCAAAGTTTTTCCACCTCTTTTCTCAAGTCAATATTGGCCGAAAAGACCCTGACATATTTTTGCTCGTCTTTCTCCTTCATGCCCTCAGCCATTGCACAAGAGGCCATCAACTTCTTCTCCCTCTCCTGGGATTTAGAAAGTTCTTCCTTTAGCCGAGTGTTCTCCTTCTGCAACATCTTCTCATCTTCTTGATACATAGCAATTCGCCTCTGGAGATTCTCCAAGGAATGCTGAGTCGCACTCAAAGGGGTTTTGTCCAATATATTAAGAAGAGAGGTATAGACACCGGAAGTCCAAAATCCCCCTCGGATTAAAACATGATGATGATTTCGGATAGAATCATCACTCCCTTAAAACTGGTGTCCTCAACGTTAGAGGCACTGGCTTCCGAGATCTTGCATTTTTTCTTTTCAGGTTCTGATAAAGAAAAAACTAGCGGGTAGGGGTAGGAGGACGTATAGGAAGAGTAGGAATTGGATTTACAGAAATTGGCTGAGAAGAGGAAGTCCCCAAGACCGACTTTGGAGAAGAATAAGTGGCAGATGTTCCGACCTCCTGTGCAGTAGCTCGGGCACGAGCATTCCTCTTTGCTTCCTGCACCTTTTGGTAAGCCGTTGACCCGCTTTTCATTTTTTCTAAAAAGAGAAATAAAAATGATTAGCACATAAGTCGGAAGTAATCAAAATTGCCTACAAAGTCAAAAACAAAAACTACCTATCTCGGTCCTGACATATCTCGGAGATCCAAGAATAAATTTCTTGGTGTCTAAGTTTGGAGCCCTTCCCAAGCCTCTCAAAATAATTTAACCACAGCCTCCTCTACCTCTTCCAAATCTACCAGGCTGTATTTTTCTACAGGTGCTGTTTCTACCCAATATAGAGAAAATCGGGGCTCATGGTTCCCGTTCAGGAAAAAGGGATAACGGCCCTCAACAGCTTGGACTTTGAAAAAGAAATTTTTGTAGTCATGAAATGACTCATAAAAAATGGAAAATACTTTCCGGCCTTCTATAGCTGTTGCGTGAGCATCTTTCCTATCCTTTCCTAGTGAATTTGCATTCGAATTTGTAAGTTTAATCAAGATTTAACTACTTTTTAGCCACTATGAATGCTACTTTGAGTTGTGTGGACTTTTGTTTATTTCAGGTATCATTCGAATGGATTTGACGGAGTTTTATAGAAGAAAAGGAAGAAAGTAGATGATGCCATCAACCCTGACCTCTTGCACTCTAATAGACATAACCTGAGAAATAGAGGTCCAATTGACCTGATTCCAGTGGCATTAAAAAGCTAATTTTTCGAGCTTTCCAACGACATAAAATAGTATACCGGTTTTTTCCATTTTGTATGGCCTTGGTGGCGTCTAACTTGGGATTTTCCAAGTTAGGTGCCGGATGAAGAAGCTTCTCTCCAAACCATTCAGGTGTAGCCATGCCCAACCCCATTCTTCCATCAGGCAGGGCACGAGTATTTATTATTTATTTTGATTAAAACTTTTAATTTATTTACAAATAGGAAAAGATATTATTTAGTTTTAGAAAATATATTTTACATTAATTAGGATTAGATATAAAAGGGAAAGATTCAGCCCTTTGGGCTCTTCTCTTCTCTCCTACCTCATTCCTCACTTTACAGTTTTTAGAATCCTTATTTTTCTCTCTAAACCATGAGCAACTAAACCTTCACTGTTAAGGTTAGGAGCTCTGTTTATTTTATGGATTAATACTATTACTTTTCTATTTTAATTCATGTATTGATTTCAATTTCAAGAATTATTTTCATTCTTTATCTTATGAATCTCGTGGAATGGAAGTATGACCCTTATTCTAATTGAGTTCTTGTAAAACTTGGAAAAGCAATTTACTTGAACAACAGCTTGAAAAAAAATTCTCTTAAATCACTAATTATCTGGACTTAACGGAATAGGTGACATATAATCCTCTTATATTTGGGTAATTAGGGTTTCTGTGGCACATAAACTAGATTTGAACGTAACCCTCTAATTAGAATTAAGTGACCAAGGAATTGGTAGTTGATGAAGGTTAGAGGAGACTAAAAAGGTCTAAGGAATTAGGGTTTAGTTACATATAGTTTGCCATGAATTGAATCTTGCATGATTAAAATAGTTGGTAAGAAAAGTTAATCCGGAAAATAAATATCTCTGAAACCTTAACTATTTTACTCATATATTTCACAACCCGTTTACTGCTCACTCTCTGATTTTCTGAATTTACTGTTTAATGCTATTGAACTCTCAAACATCATTTTCTATTTGTCTGACTAAGCCAACCATCCAATCATTGTTGCTTGATCCATCAGTCCTCATGGGATCGACCCTCATTCACTTAAGGTACTACTTGGTACGACTCGGTGCACTTGCCGGTTAGTTTGTGCGTTGTAAATTCCTCACCAAGTTTTTGGCACTGTTGCCGGGGATTGACTGTGATTGACAACTATTAGTTGTTTGATTGCTTAGATTAGGAGTTTTAACTTTAATTTTATTTAGTTTTGCTCTTAAGTTTTCGAAATTTAATGCTATTATTTTTCCTTAATTTATGAAATTAAGTTTGGTGTCACCTAGTTAATTTTATTTTAATTTTCCTGTTTAATTTTCTTTACAAATTTTGGAATTTTTATTTTGATTTCATTTACAATTTTTGAATTTTTCTGCTTCAATTATTTAGTTGTTCTATTTTATTTCTTTACATAAGTTACCTCATTGGGAATTCTCTGCACTCTGACGTAGAGAATCCCACTTTTCTTGTTTTCTATTTGTTTATGAGCAGCAATAAGGATAAGGAACCTCTTGTAGATTTTGATACTAAACCTGAAAGGAATCTAAGTGAGACTTTTGAAAAGGAAGTTGCAGAGTCCACTATGGATCTTAATCGTGTTGTTAATGCCAATGTGGCAATTTCGAATGAGAATGACCAAAATAGAAGAGTGCTTGGCTCATGCACTGCCCCCAATCAAGATCTCTATGGGAAAAGTATTGTGGTGCCTCCTATAGCTGCAAATAATTTTGAAGTGAAGCCTCAGTTACTCACTCTAGTGTAGTAAAATTGTATGTATCATGGACTCCTGCAGGAAGATCCAAACCAATTTATCTCTAACTTCCTATAGATTTGTGACACTGTGAAAACAAATGGGGTGAATTCTGAGGTTTACAAGCTCATGCTGTTTCCATTTGCTGTGAGGGATATAGCAAAGTTGTGGCTAGATTCTCAGCCCAAGGAGAGCGTGGACACTTGGGATAAGGTAGTCACTGGATTTTTGTCCAAATTTTTTCCACCACAGAAGCTAACTAAGCTAAGCATGGAGGTTCAGACCTTCAGGAAGAAAGATGGTGAGACCCTCTATGAAGCCTAGGAGAGGTACAAGCTGCTGACCAGGAAATGCCCACCTGACTTGATTTTTAAATGGACCTAGCTGGAGATCTTTTATGAGGGCCTCTGTAAAATGCCCAAAATATGTTTAGATAATTTTGCAGGTGGTTCATTGCATATGAAGAAAACACCTGAAGATACTACTGAGCTTATTGAATTGGTTGCTAACAACCAATATATTTACTCATCTAATAGGAATCTTGTGAACTCTAGGACTCCTCAGAAGAAAGGCGTTTTGGAAGTGGAGACCTTGGATGCTATTCTTGCTCAGAACAAAGCCATGTCTCAATAGATTAATATGCTTACTTAACACTTGAATGGGATGCAAGTTTCAGCTGTTAATGCTCTG
The DNA here is from genome assembly GCF_003086295.3 of Arachis hypogaea. Lineage (NCBI taxonomy): Eukaryota > Viridiplantae > Streptophyta > Magnoliopsida > Fabales > Fabaceae > Arachis > Arachis hypogaea. Next base: position 49,745,685 of record NC_092045.1, read on the forward strand.
AATGCCCCTCAAGAGGCTCCATATGACAAGATTGGTAGCTTCATGCAAGGTGAGAATTATAATTATACTCAATTTCCTTCTGAAACCCCAATAATGATCCATATGCCAAGACATATAATCAAATGTGGAGAAATCATCCAAATTTAGGGTGGAGAAAGCAACCTCAGAGGCCATAGAATTTTAATAATAATTCTCAGGGCAATTTTCAATAGAATAATTTCAATAACCACCTATTTCAATCATCTCAGCAAGCAACTCCTTAGTCTCAGAAGACTACTGATTTAGAATCTCTGGTAATAAGCTTTATATAGAAACCAGAGCATCAATCAAAAACTTGGAGGTTTAGATGGGTCAATTAGCCACAAAAATTAAAGAAATTTATCAAAGGACCACTAATAGCCTTTCAGGTAATTTCAAATCCAAGAGAGGAGTGCAAGGCTATCACCTTGATAAGTGGACAAGTGGCAAGTATGGAAGCACAAGTTACTGAGGAGCCAGTTGAAAAAGAAGCTTCAGAGCAAACTGAAGTCACAATAGTACACGCCCCTCCTAGGTGTGCAGACAATCATTTTTCAGTCACTCTTGACACACATCCAACATTAGCTAAAGCTCCTAAATACAAGCCTAAGATGCCATATCCTTAGAGACTTCAAAAGGAGACCAAGGACAAGCAGTTTTCAAAGTTCTTGGAGATTTTCAGAAAGTTACAAATTAATATTCCTTTTGCTAAAGTTTTGGAGCAAATGCCACTCTGTGTCAAGTTCATGAAGAAGTTGTTGTCAAAGAATAAGCCTTTAAAGGGAGATAAGACAGTAGTCCTGACTAAGGAATGTAGTACCATAATTCAGAATAACTTGCCAAGGAAGATGCCAAATCCAAGGAGCTATCAAATTCCATGTACCATTTGAAGCATCACCTTTGAGAAAGCCATATGTGATCTGGGTGCAAGCGTAAATCTAATGCCCTTGTCATGTAAAAATTGCAAATCCAAGAGGCACAACCCATAAGGATAGCATTACAAATGGTAGACAAATCTCTAAAGCCTACATATGGATTAGTGGAGAACATCTTGGTCAAAGTGGGTAAGTTCTTCCTCCTAGCAGATTTTATGATTCTTGACACAGGGGAGGATGAGAACGCCTCTATAATCCAAGGAAGACCATCTTTAGCCATTAGAAGAGCTCTGATTGATGTGGAAGAAGGTGAATTAGTTCTTAGAGTGCATAATGAGCAACTGGTCTTTCATGTCTTCAAAGATATACATTCATCAGGTGAAGAAAAGAGGTGCATGCAGACTGAGCTTATTGATCCAAATCTTCAAGAACCCCCTGATGATGCACAACAAAATCTGCAGCTCAAACCTCCTTTGGTGACAATTAACAAAATTTTCCCTGACATCAAACCTAAGTTTGGTGTCAGGAATGCATCATCCAACAAGGAGGAGGTTCTCAAAAAGAAGAATGTACCCAGGGAATGGAAAAATAAAAAGATTCCCACTAAAGACTTCTCCCCAGGAAAGAAAGTGGTATTCACTGCATGCCCAATCCTAGCTCATACAGTGAAAAGGATCCTGCCTCCTGAGTATGTAGAGTTGATCCATGAGAGCACAGGAAAGAAGTTCACAGTGAGGGGTGAAGATCTAAGCCCTTATGATCACCCTCCTCCTTAGAGGAGCTGATCGTCAAGCTAATGACAGTAAAGAAGTTCTTGTCGGGAGGCAACCCAATGTTTTCGTATCCTTAAGTTTGATCTTTACTTTGATTTTTTATTTTAGTTATTTATTTGAGTTTTTTTTTTGAGTTTCTACTATTTTTTGTTTGTTTTATGTGTATTTTGATCATGTAGAGTGATCAGAACAGAGACAGGTGCATTAAGACAGAGTTTTGAACACCCTAGAGGAGTTTGTTGCGGACAGGGTGGTGCCTAAATTCACTTTCTAAAGTTAGGCACCACATACAGACTAATTTTGTGAAAGTTAGGCACCATGTATGCATGAGATGTCTAGTTGGCTACTGGGTGGATGGCGCCCAACTTCAATATCATGAAGTTAGGTGCCACTTCCATAAAGTTAGGCGCCAGCTTCAAACTTTTCTCTTATTTCCAAACCGAATCGCAAGGAATTGGTCCCCACACCCTGACTGGATTCACTTACCCTTTTTTCTTTTTCCCACCACTCGCTTCCAAAACTATCCTCCCCCCCCCCGAACATATTCTCCTCTAAAACCACATCTTTCATTAAAGCCTAGCCCCCGTGACCCTATTATACAATGCCTAATATATATACATTCCCCCCTTCCCATACCCGTGAACCCCACCCCCCCTTGTTCCTTATATATATATACCCCCACCTGTAACCCCGTCCTTCCCTATATATATATATATATACTCCTAAAAAAATAAAAATAAATAAATAAATGTATATATATATATATAAACAAAATATTTTAATTAATTTTAACCTCTCTATCCTTTTAACAGTTTCTTCTTCTTTTGTGAAAATTTTTGTTTTTACTCATCCGTGCACTTTTTATGTCATTTCCTGTTTTTAGTTTTTCTTTGCTTGAAGACAAGCAAACTTTTAAGTTTGATGTTGTCGCTTCACTTGTCACTTTTCTATTTATTTTAATGGCACCAAAGGGAGGTGAATCATCTTCACGGAGGAGCACAGCCTGAAGAATGAGACAACCACTAGGATAAATGAGGTGGTTGAGTTCCTTTCATTCTATATTTCCTTCCGCTCTTATTATGTTATATTCTTGTTTTCTGCTATTTTACTTGAATGTCTACATGATCTTTAGTAATTCTAAGTCCTATTTCTAGTTTAATTCTGTTATTTTGAAATTTTAGTTATTTATGTTTTAATTAAAGAGATGTCTCATGTACCGCTCAGTAACTCGAATCTAAAAAGAAAAAGGAAAAAGGTTATGTATTGCATGAGAAATTGAGTTTATATTAAAGAGTAGTCTTATTTACTTAAATGTGGTGGTGTTATCTGTGATTTTGAATGCATGATATGAACAGTGCATATTTGAATTTGAATCAAAGGATGTTGATGTATGAGGAACAAAAATTTAAAGAAATATTATGATTTCCCTGAATTAAACAAAAGCTTAATCCTTGAAGTAAAAGAAACAGCAAAAGAAAAATAAAATTAAGGTCCAAGGCTCTAAGCATCAATGACTAGGGAGGTCAAACATGACTAAAATCTCAAAGAGTTGTTTTCCTAGTCATATGCTTGTAGTGTAAATGTGTCAAGTAAGCCTTGAGATAGAGCACTAAGAGTTGAGATCAAGTGCATTTAACAGAGGATGCCAAAGGCTTTGAGCACCACTGTTTAGGAGTAACTGAAAGAAAAATCAGAATTAAAAGTGAGTACCCCAGTTAAGTGCTTGTGGTGCTTTTGTGTCAAGTAAAGCCTGAGACAAAGCATTCAATGTCACAACTAGGCTCAAGGTGCAAAGCACCAAAGAACAGATAATGAATGAAAATTTATTGTGTTCATGGATTAAAATGAAGTAAGAAGATTAGAGAATTCATAATATTATCAGGATTCTAATTCTAAATGACAGTGACACTCCTCAGATTCAAAGTATAATGAAATTCCAAAACTATTCAGAGTTTCAGTGTGGTAAACCCCAATTTAAGTAAAGACAGGAGCTCCATTGAGCACTCACCTCTCCTGCAAATTCACATCCTAAGTTTGCAATAATTTTGGTTGCTTGAGGACAAGCAACAGTTCAAGTTTGGTTTTGTGATGCCTGAGCATCTTTCCTAACTTTTCCTAGTGAATTTGCATTTGAATTTGTAAGTTTAATCAATATTTAACTATTTTTTAGCCACTATGAATGCTACTTTGAGTTGTGTGCAATTTTTTTTATTTCAGATAGCATTCAGATGGATTTGACGGAGTTTTATAGAAGAAGAGGAAGAAAGTGGATGATGCTATCAACCCTGACATCCTTGTACTCTAACAAACATAACTTGAGCTATGGAGGTCCAATTGACGTGATTCCAGTGGCATTGAAAAGCTAACTTTCAGAGTTTTTCAACGATATATAATAGTTTCCTAGTTTCTTCCATTTTGTATGGCCTTGATGGAGCCTAACTTGGGATTTTCCAAGTTAAGCGCCAGATGAAAAAGCTTCTCTCCAAACCATTCAGGTGCAGCCACGCCTAACTCCATGATTTCAAAGTTAGGCACCAATTCATTAATAAGGAATGGTTCACATTCATCCATCAAGAAGGGCCAAGTATTTATTATTTATTTTTATTAAAAAATTTTAATTTATTTACAAATAGGAAAATATATTATTTAGTTTTAGAAAATATATTTTACATTAATTAGGATTAGATATAAGAGAAAAAGATTCAACCCTTCAGGCTCTTCTCTTCTCTCGTACCTCGTTCCACACTTTACAATTTTTAGAATCTTTTTTTTTCTCTCTAAATCATGAGCAACTAAACCTTCACTGTTAAGGTTAGGAGCTTTGTTTATTCTACGGATTAATACTATTACTTTTCTATTTTAATTCATGTATTGATTTCAATTTCAAGAATTGTTTCCGTTCTTCATCTTATGAATATGGTGGAATGGAAGTGTTCATACCCTGACCGGGCTCCTCCAACTCGGCAAAATCCATGAAAGGTCCGACCTCGTCCCAAAGGCCCACGCCTGAGGTCGGACCTCGGACAATAACGCTAAGAAGGCCCATCAAAAGGAACGCAGCCCAAAACCTAAAGGCCGAAAAGGCCTAGAAAAGGCGGTTCCACAAAGATAGAGATAAAACTCCCAAAAAGATAAGATAAGATAAGAATATCTTATCCAGGGGAGATCACGGCCAACTACTATAAATACACTGGAGCACCCAGGTATGAGACACATTCCACATTCTACACATATCTGCTTGAACCCATGCTAACTTAAGCATCGGAGTGTCATTGCAGGTACAACCACCAACCACTCCACATATCAAGCTCGGGTCCCTGACCCCCACCTCGGGCCTCACCAAGACGACCGAGCTACACGTTTCAGGTAACCCTCGGAACATTGGCGCCGTTGCCGGGGACCCTGGAAGTCATCCCTCTACTATGGCGGACGACCCCTCCAACAATGACCACGCTGCATCAGAACAAGAGGATGAAGTTGACACTGGAGAACGACCGGACAGCCCTCTATCACCACGCACTCCAGGAGGAAACAAACAGAATCGCCCAAAGACATCATTCCCAAGCAAAGATCCACAAAATCCCGAGAATGAAAAGAGCTCGGAAATTCTAGAAACCGTCCGAGCACAACAAAATCGACTGAAACAACTCGAAGAGGACATAAAGAAGCAGAGAGAAACTGAACAAGATCTGAGAAGGGAGGCTCGCAAGTGCAGAGAATTAGAAGAAAAACTACGGAAAATAGAGGCCAACCTAAAAAACCGGACAGAACGCGGCACCACCCCCGAAGGCAACCATGATCCCTTCACACAAGAGATCATGAAGGAGAAGGTACCGCGAAACTTCAAACCACCCGATATGGATCTCTACGACGGCACCACCGATCCGAGTCACCACCTCAGCAACTTCAGAAGCAGAATGTACCTGGTCGACGCCTCTGACGCAATTCGATGCAAAGCCTTCCCCACCACTCTCACCAAGTCGGCCATGAAGTGGTTCGACAACCTGCCACCAAGATCAATCACCAGCTTCGAAGACCTAACCAAAAAATTCCTAACAAGGTTCTCTATTCAAAAGGACAAGACAAAACATGCCCCCAGTCTACTCGGAATCAAACAAGGTAACCAAGAAACTCTCCGAGAGTACATGGAGCGATTCAACAGAGCCTGCCTAGACATACAACACTTGCCCACCGAAGCAGCCATCATGGGACTAGCAAACGGCCTAAAGGAGGGACCGTTTAGCCAATCCCTATCCAAACGATACCCGACCTCCCTATACGAGGTGCAGGAGCGAGCAGAAAAATATATCAACATGGAGGAAACCTCCCAGTTAAGAGACTCTTCTAGGAAGGAATCAACCTACCCACTCCGAGATCGAGATCAAGAACAGAGAAAGAAAGAAGAAGCCAACTTGGACAAGCCACGGAAATACCACAGTTACACCCCCCTCCGAGTCTCCTTGGTAGACATCTACAGAGAAGTATGCCACACCGAAAAGATCCCACCACCTTGACCGCTAAAACACAAGAGAGCGGGGAGAGATCGGTCCGAATACTGTGAATACCACAAGCTCTACGGTCATTCTACTAACGACTGCTACGACCTAAAAAATGTTATAGAAAAGCTAGCCAGAGAAGGGAAACTCGACAGATACATAGCAGAGAAAGGAGAAGAGACCAGGAAAAGAAGGCGGGGAGTTAACGAAGATCGGGCCGAACAAATCCCGCGAACCCCTGAAAGGCACGTTCACATGATAAATGGAGGTTTTGCAGGCGGAGGAACATCCAGATCCTCGCGAAAAAGACACCTCAAAGAAGTCTACCACGTCCGAGAAGACAGTCCCCTGCCCGAACTACCTGCTATCTCGTTTACCCGAGAAGATGCTCAAGGGATAATACCCGGGCACGACGATCCAATGGTAATCACCATTATCCTCGCAAACGCCAACTTACATCGAACCCTGATTGACCAGGGGAGCTCAGCAGATATCCTGTTCAAAGCGGCCTTCGACAAGCTCGGACTTGAAGAAAAAGAACTAAAGGCCTATCCCACCGACCTATTTGGGCTAGGAGATACCCCGATCCATCCCTTAGGATACATCTCGCTACACACTACCTTCGGAAAAGGCGAGCAATCTAAAACATTAAGCATCGAATACATTATAGTCAACGTCACTTCAGCATACAATGCCCTCATTGGGCGACCAACGCTAAACAGACTGGCAGCTATAGTCTCGACCCCACACCTCTGTATGAAGTTCCCTACCGCAAAGGGAATCGCTACCCTAAAAGGCGACCAAAAAATGGCGCGGCGATGCTACAACGAAAGCCTGAGCTTAAAAGGAAAAGAGATCAACACAATAGAACTCGGGCGAGTTCAAGCCCGAGAAGATCTTCGGCCACAACCAGAGGGAGAAACCGAAAGAGTCCAAATCGGGAACACATCTGAAAAAGTAACAAACATAGGAGCAAACCTCGAAGCAGGCCTAAAAGAGGAACTCATAACCCTCTTAAAAGAAAATTCCGACCTCTTCGCCTGGAAAGCCTCCGACATGCCAGGCATAAGCCCCGACTTGATGTGCCACAAGCTATCAGTGTACCCGGGATCCCGACCTGTCCAACAAAGACGCAGGAAGCTCGGACCCGAACGCATGCAAGCGATAGAAGAACAAGTACAAGCACTACTAGATGCAGGGTTCATTAGGGAAGTAAAAATACCCCCTATGGCTCGCAAACGTGGTCCTGGTAAAAAAGCCCAATGGAGAATGGAGGATGTGCGTCGATTACACGGATCTCAACAAAGCCTGCCCCAAAGACCCATATCCACTACCAAACATCGACGCCTTAGTAGACGCAGCCTCAGGCTATAGATATCTCTCCTTCATGGACGCATACTCGGGATACAATCAAATCCCGATGTACGGACCCGACCAAGAAAAGACCTCGTTCATAACCCCAAGGGCAAACTACTGCTACGTAGTAATGCCCTTCGGGCTGAAGAACGCAGGGGCAACCTACCAGAGGCTAATGAACAAAGTGTTCTCAGAGCACATCGGACTACAACGGGAGGTGTACGTCGACGACATGCTGGTAAAGACACAAGAAGACAGAAACTTGCTGACCGACCTCACCAGTGTCTTCGGCACCCTCAGAAAACACAACATGAGACTTAACCCGACGAAGTGCACCTTCGCCGCAGAAGCCGGAAAGTTCTTAGGCTTCATGCTGACTCAAAGGGGCATCGAAGCAAACCCAGATAAATGCCAAGCGATACTCAATATGAAGAGCCCGACGTGTGTCAAAGAAGTACAACAACTGAATGGAAGGCTGGCCGCCCTATCAAGATTCTTGGCAGGATCGGCGATAAAATCACTACCTCTCTACTCACTCCTAAAGAAAGGGAAACCCTTCTCATGGACCCCGGAGTGCGAAAAAGCCTTTCAAGAATTCAAGGAATTCCTCGGGCGACCACCAATCCTAACCCGACCTTTAAAAGGGGAAGAGCTCGTACTATACCTCTCGGTCGGACATCAAGCAATCGCTTCAGCGTTAATACGAGAAAATGACCAAGGACAACACCCCATATACTTTGTAAGCAAGGCACTGCAAGGGGCCGAATTAAACTATCAGAAAATAGAAAAATTCGCCTACGCCCTAGTGTTCACAGCTCGGAGGCTCCGTCCCTACTTTCAAGCCCACACCATCAAAGTCCGGACAAACCAACCCATGAGACACATCCTACAAAAAACAGACCTGGCAGGACGAATCCTACAATGGGCGGTGGAACTGTCCGAGTTCGACCTCCACTATGAAGCCCGGACTGCCATAAAATCTCAATATCTAGCCGACTTCATCGCAGAATACACTGAGACCCCTGGAAACCCACTCTCGTGGAACCTATATGTCGACGGGTCCTCAAACAAAACAGGAAGCGGAGCCGGTGTTATACTCGAAAGCGACCAGGGAACGCGGATAGAACTATCCCTAAAATTCGAGTTCCAGGCTTCAAACAACCAAGCCGAATACGAGGCCCTACTAGCAGGTCTAAAGCTAGCCGAAGAGGTCGGAGCCCGGAAAATCACAATCTTCAGCGACTCTCAGGTCGTCACATCACAAGTAAATGGGAGCTACCAGGCCAAAGACCCCACCATGAAAAAATACCTGGACCAAACACAGGCACAACTGCGCCACTTTTCAGAGATACAGATTCAGCACATACCTCGCGAACAAAACGCCCGGGCAGACGCCCTCTCAAAACTCGCCAGCACCAAGCCCGGAGGCAACAACAGAAGTCTCCTCCAGGAAACCTTACAATCCCCCTCCGTGCTAAGAGAGGAAGAAACGCTGAGCATATCCAACCAACAGCAAGGATGGATGACCCCCATACTCAACTACCTGAAGTCGGGAACTCTTCCCGCCGAAAGAAAGGAAGCCAAAAGACTCACGAAAGACGCCCAGAATTAAACACTAATTCACGACGTATTATACAGAAGAGGATTCACAACTCCCCTCCTTCGGTGCGTCCCGACCTCAGAAACAAAGAACGTCCTCGAAGAAGTCCACGGAGGCATGTGTGGGAACCATCTCGGAGCTCGGGCATTGTCCAAAAAGGTAGTCCGAGCTGGGTTCTACTGGCCGACCTTGCAGAAAGACTCGACGGAATTCGTGAAAATATGCCCCCTGCCAAAAACACGCCAATTTCCACAAGGCACCGCCAGAAGACCTTATCAGCATCACCGCACCATGGCCCTTCGCAAAATGGGGACTTGACCTACTCGGCCCGTTCCCCCAAGGACCGGGGCAAGTCAAATACCTCATAGTAGGGGTCGACTACAAAGTGGATCGAAGCTGAACCCTTAGCCACCATTACGGCTCAGAAAAGCCGCAAATTCCTATACAAAAACATTGTCACAAGGTTCGGAGTCCCCTACTCCATCACAACGGACAATGGAACACAGTTCACGGACACAAGTTTTCAGAACTTAGTAGCCGAACTAAAAATCAAACAGCAATTCACCTCAGTCGAGCACCCACAAGCCAATGGACAAGCAGAGGCTGCAAATAAAGTCATCTTGGCGGGGTTAAAACGAAGACTCCAAGAGGCCAAAGGGGCATGGGCCGAGGAGCTCCCCCAGGTACTATGGGCGTATCGGACAACCCCACACTCTACAACGGGAGAATCACCGTTCCGACTAGCTTACGGGATGGAGGCAATGATTCCTATCGAAATAGACGAAGGGTCACCCAGAGTCATCTTCTACAACGAAGAAGGCAACCCACAGGCACAAAAAGAAGAACTCGACCTCCTCCCCGAGGTCCGAGAAAGAGCCCGAGTCCGAGAAGAAGCCTTAAAACGACGAACGGCCCTCAGATACAATCAGAAAGTAATAAAGCGAAGCTTCTCCATTCACGACCTGATTCTAATCCGAAATGACATTGGAACATAAAAGTCGGGAGAAGGAAAGCTAGCCGCAAATTGGAAAGGGCCCTACAAGGTAACAGAAGTCTTAGGGACAGGCTATTACAAAGTATCCGACCTAGAAGGCAATGAGCTGCCCAGGGCCTGGCACGCCTGTAATCTAAGGCGGTACTACAGCTAGAAAAACTTAACCCGAGGTGTACTCTTTTTCCCTACAAGGGTTTTTTAATGAGACACCCGGTTAAGTAAGACACCCGACCTAGTCAAAGGGTAAACACTCTGTAAATATTCTTTCTTTTTTTTTAATACTAATCAAATTTCTCTATTTTCTTTTCCTCTTCCTCATGATGAAACAAATCCTAGAAAGTACCCCACCAAGGCGCATTAATTTATGCTCGGCAAAACGCAAAAAATCATTTGCCAAGAGACCACACAAGGTCGGCAAAGATAAACCGACGAGGTTCAAATTAATGTGAGAAGTTATAAAGTAACTCTGAAAAGGCTCAAAAGGCCAAATAAAAAGAGATTACAAAAATAACTTAAAAGGCCGACCAACAACAAAGTCGGACCCAACAAAGGGAAAGTTATAAAGTAACTCTGAAATGGCTCAAAAAGCCAAATAAAAAGAGATTACAAAAATAACTCAAAAGGGCCGACCAACGACAAAGTCGGACCCAACCAAAAGGAGGTACTCGAGCGCCCGAGGACCGGGAAAAAGCTCGGATCCAAGAAAGAAGCCTTAAAACGGCGGGAACCAAGATTTCGAAAAACGCTTACTAAAAAGTTGCTTTACAAAAAAAAACAACTAAAAAGTACAAGCAAAAGAACGAAAGCAAAGGAAGTTTCGAGACGCTAGCTAAAAAGTTGTTATCCGAAAACAACTAAAAAGCACAAAAGCGGAAACAAAAAAGTCAAAACGCGAACAAAAACACCGCATAATAAAGTTACTACAAGTAGCTAAATAAAGCAAAAGGTGTCCAAAGCGTTCACAGAAACCATCCAACAACAAAAAAGCCCACAAGCCGGGCAAAACACCAAAAAGATTACAGAGGATCAAGGTCCTTTCCGGACTCCACATCAACAGCAGGCTGCGGAGGAAACATAGAGATCGGGACTGCATCGACGGCAACGTCATCCCGGATTGGAACCTCCACACCAGACCCATCCCCGACCAAAGGCGAAGTCGGGTTCTCAATCGGAACTTTGGGGTCGGACATCGGAACCTCATCCTCGGTAGGAGCAGGAACAATCTTTCCCTCCACAACAATGTTATCCATACTGAATAAGCTCAGATCCAGGTCGGGAGCAAGAACCCGGACCTGAGCCTTCAAATTTTCGAACATAGCATCCATACCCTTGGCCACATGACCTTCCAGCTCGTAAAACTCGTCCTGCGCGGATTGCAACTTCTCCTTCGTCTCCACAAGCTCGGCATATAGCCGAGTATAATTCTCTGTAGCCGCCTTCGCCATCTCCTCAGATGTCTTCGCTGCCGCCACAGCCGCGGTAGCTTTAGTTTTCTCTTTCTCCAAAGAGGCCTCCAGCTCAGTAATCCTGGCAGCCTTCAGTTGACTAATCTTATCAAGCTCGGACTGAGCCTTCTCAAGTCGGGAGCTGGTCGCCCCAAGGGGGGATTTCCTGAACTCCCGGGCAATAGCGGCATGAAGACTAGCCATCCGGACGCAGCTCCGCGCCATATACTGAAAATGATGCTCCATAGACACATCATCAGTAGAAATAAAGGTCTGAGGGAGAATATGCTGTTCAAACCAACCAAGAGCATCAAATTCCTTATCGTTGAAACCGGCAAGCTCCTGAGAGGTCTTCTGCTTCTTGGGAGGAGGACCCGAAAACGGAGGAGGAGAAGAAGTAGCAGGCCCAGAGGTCGGAGGATCCTGACTTATAGCTCGGAACTGGGGAGTCGGAATAGTCTTCGACCGAGTCTGAACACCCACGGTAGTCTTCTGTGGAGAAGATCGGGCAGAAGCCTCCCCGGCCTCGATATTCCGAGCAGCCACAGACTTCTTCGTCCGACGAAGGAACTTCATGGAATCCGCCTGAGAAGACATCTCTGCAAGAAATAAAGAAAGGGATTACCACAACAGAAATTCCACCAAAAACAAGCAAAACCAAAGTACTAAAAAAGATGAATCTCGGAAGAGGTCGGGAACTACCTAACTCGGAACGGAGAAGGCTTGGATCCCCCAACATTTTCTTCGTGTCCAAGTGAGGTGCCCGACCCCATAAACTGCTCACCACACCCACAAAAGCCTGCTCCACCTCATCTAGACTCTCAAAGGTATACTTAGCAGACACTACATTCTCCTGCCAACAAAGAGGAAAAGAAGGCTCCCCACTCTCATCGAGAAAGAAAGGTCGGGCGTCTCCAGTAGCCTGGACCTTGAAATAAAAATTCTTAAAATCGTGAAAGGACTCATCATACAGGGTACAAAACTTTCTTCCCTGGTTAGCCCTAAAAGAGACCCAAGATACCTTCCCTACACCCGACCCCGGCTTCGTCAACACAAACAAGTAGGAAAAAAGAGAAATAGAGGGAGCAACGCCCAAAAACTGACACAAAAGTTGAAACAGCTTTAAAAATGCCCAAGAATTTGGATGGAGCTGCGTAGGGGCAAGGTTACAAGACCATAACACCTCGGGCTCCAGGTCGGTAAAAGGAAGTCGGACACTCAGCTTAGAGAAAAAACAATCATAAGCGTAAAAGAAATGCTTCTCGGAACTATCTAAGGGCGGGAAGCAAACTCTCTCCTCGGAATCCGGGGCTACTAGTTCATAATCCCTCTCAGACTCTCTATCTTCACATATGCTACATTGCCTACGAAACCTAGCTAAATACTCAGAATCTACCACAGAAGGGACTCTTAGAGGAACAGGATCTACCCAACCAAGACCACTTGGAATCTTGGTCGACATCGCTTGAAGAACCTTTCGAGACATAAAATTCTTGCCTACAAAGAAGAATACAACAGCAAAGCAAAAATCACATAAAAGCAGACAGCGAAAACCCATTCAGCAAAGCAAGAAAACAAAGATCTTTTAGAAGAAAATACAGCAACCCGGAGCAAAATACCAGAGAACAAAAAAGAGCCCCCCCCATACAAACAAACAAAGCAATGGCGGCGCCTCTTTTCGGGGCAACCCAGGCATAGAGAAAAGAAACAAACAAAGAGCCACACAAAAGAAACAGAAGCATATGTGCACAAGAAAAGAGATGGGGACAAACCTGGAAGAAAGAAACGAGGACGACGAGCTCCGAAGCAAGGAGAACGGAACGACGGCGCAGAGGAAACCCCGGAAAGACACGCGGAAAGATTCGGGGAAGAAGAACAAAGAAAAAGGAAGCGGTGCTCAAAAAAGGAGAATGGCGAAAACTCAGAAAAAAGGAAAGGAACAGAATAAACGAAGAAAAGGAGGAAAGGGGCAAATAAATAATGCCTTCACAAAGCCCGAACGGAAATCGAGGAGAAATGGTAAAATGCAATAAATGCAGGAACGGCCATTTTTGAAATTTGAAAAAACTACTATGCCCGAGCTCGACCTCCCAAGAGGGACGAACTCGGGCAGGGGCACTGTTCATACCCTGACCGGGCTCCTCCAACTCGGCAAAATCCATGAAAGGTCCGACCTCGTCCCAAAGGCCCACGCCTGAGGTCGGACCTCGGACAATAACGCTAAGAAGGCCCATCAAAAGGAACGCAGCCCAAAACCTAAAGGCCGAAAAGGCCTAGAAAAGGCGGTTCCACAAAGATAGAGATAAAACTCCCAAAAAGATAAGATAAGATAAGAATATCTTATCCAGGGGAGATCACGGCCAACTACTATAAATACACTGGAGCACCCAGGTATGAGACACATTCCACATTCTACACATATCTGCTTGAACCCATGCTAACTTAAGCATCGGAGTGTCATTGCAGGTACAACCACCAACCACTCCACATATCAAGCTCGGGTCCCTGACCCCCACCTCGGGCCTCACCAAGACGACCGAGCTACACGTTTCAGGTAACCCTCGGAACAGGAAGTATGACCCTTATTCTAATTGAGTTCTTGTAAAACTTGGAAAAGCAATTTACAAGAACAATAGCTTGAAAAAAATTCTCTTAAATCACTAATTTTCTAGACTTAATGGGATACGTGACATATAATCCTCTTATATTTGGGTAATTAGGGTTTCTGTGGCACATAAACTAGATTTGAACTTAACCTTTTTAATTAGAATTAAGTGACCAAGGAATTGGCAGTCGATGAAGGTTAGAGGAGACTAAAAAGGACTAAGGAATTTGGGTTTAGTCACATATAGTTTTCCATGAATTGAATCTTGCATGATTAAAATAGTTGGTAAGAAAAGTTAATCCGGAAAATAAATATCTCTGAAACCTTAACTGTTTTACTCATAAATTTCACAACATGTTTACTGCTTGCTCTCTGATTTTCTGAATTTACTGTTTAATGCTTTAAACTCTCAGACATCATTTTCTGTTTGTCTGACTAAGCTAATCACTAAATCATTATTTCTTTATCCATCAATCCTCATGGGATCGACCCTCATTCACTTGAGGTACTACTTGGTACGACCCGGTGCACTTGTCGGTTAGTTTGTGTGTTATAAATTCTGCACCAATAGCTCGGAAGGAAACCCACTGTTGTTTATTTTGTTTATTCAAAGCACTAAAAGGCTTTGTTAAGTGAAAAAGATTGAAAAAGATCTTTTAAAAAATCGAAAAATCGAGCTCTTGGCTGAAAAGTTAGTAAATTTTGAGGAAACCCCAGGAATTGGGATGAAGTTGGGTAGGAGCTACCCTACAATGGGACAACACCTCAATTTCAAAGTCAGAGAATGGGAAGGTAACCCCCAAACAGTTAAACAGGCAGTCTTACATAAAAAAGAAATGGGGATCAGAGTCATTAGCCCTGATAAACCCCATTTTGAGGATTTATCTTGTATTGATTTTAGGGGTTTTATCAATGATTCTACACGCTTTTCATATGAAAATACAAGACTTTGTGTTCCTTTCCTGAATTTTGCCTCATGGATGAAAACATGCTTATTTTGTACTAAACTAGATACATTTCTAATATTCTTTTGGTGCCATTCGATGCCGTGACCTGTGTGTTAAGTGGTTTCAGAATATAGGGCAGGGATGGACCGGAAGAGAGAAGGAGAAGGGGTGCAAAGGAAGGGAGCATGAGAAATTGAGCCTTGGGAATTTCAGCAAGGGCGCGCGCGCGTACTTGGCGCGCCCGCGTGGATTGCGCAGCTAGAGGTCAAAGTCAGAAGCCGAGCTACGAGCCGGCATGTGTAGCGGCTAAGCCATAATCCCCATGGGCGCGCACGCGTACGCTGCACTTCCGCTCGCATTGCAACATACCCCAGTGGCGTGCTCGCGTGCTTTGCGCGTGCGCGCCGATGCTCGAATATGATTTTTTAAAGAGTCACGTGACCTGGGCGTGGAGACAGTTGGATATCCCATCTTGGGGAAGTGCCTTGGCGGGAAGAGCTTAAGAAGACCAGGTGTTGAAGGGTTAAGGGACTTTTGGGTTCATTTTAGATGGTTCTAGATATTTTTTGCTATTGGTAGTTACAGTCTTGGGGTAGAGAGAGAGATTCCAAGCTCTCATTAGGGTTCATCTTCATCCATTTTCTGAATTTGCAATCACTCTTTGGTGAGATCCATTGCAATTCTCTTCTCAATTTACTTTGTTCATGTTATAGATCTTCTTCTCTAATCTCAATTAGTGCTTGTAATTGCTCAATTCTCATAGATCCTAGATTCAACTTTGTAGTTTTGGATTTTATCAATTTCTTGAGAAGTTCACTTCTATTGTTGTTCTTTGTTGATTGTTGTTAATTTCTTGTGTTGAAGCACTTTTAATTCTAATTCATTCTCATTCTTACTATGCCTTTCATCCTTGCTCATCAATTGTTTGATAAAATGCCAACACTAGTTATGGAGTAAAAGTTTCTTACTTGGCATAGGGTTGGGACCATTAGAAAGAGTTGAATAGTTTATGTCAATTGTTGATTTGGAATTAGGAAATGCTAATTAACTTGGAGTGCACTAAAGCTAGATTTCCCTAGGGTAAAACTAGGACTTGTGACTCAAGTTAGTTACTCTCATTTGACTTTCCTCTATACCTAGGGGTTAACTAAATGAAGCAAGGCCTAATTGTTATCATCATTGAAGAAACTATAAGGATAGAATTTCTAATGCCAACCCTAGGCCAAGTCCTCTAAAATTGATTGTTTGTCATCTATTTTGCTAAACCCTCAAAGAATCATAACAAGGCTTCTTAATCAATAAGATGCATTCTCTAGCATTCCAAGGGAGGACGACTCGGGAGACTAGTACTCTCGGTTATAGATTGTAGGTTTGTTTGATGCGAAGTTTGAATGTCGATTAGACTATACTCACGATTATATCCATTATTGAATTCTATATCAGCATGATAAATTTCGTTAATCAAGCCCTCCCACAAAGCATATTTTCTTTCATTAGCATCAAGACTACAAATCCTATGGTGTTTCCTGAGTTCGGTTGCAAAAACATCATCTACTATAGGATGTTCAGAGAGGACAGAGGAATCTACCCATCTCAATAGGGCTTCAAAAACTCGGGAATGAGAAAATATATTGGGAGATATACCTACATTGCACAAAGAAAAAGGAAAAACATAAAAAACCGGTTCAAAACAAAGCATTTCTTTCCAAACAAAGCAGAAAACAGCCAACAGTACAAATGATTTTTGCAAAAGAAAACACAAAATCTTAAAATTTCCTATTGTAACCAATGAAGGTACAATAGAGACCTACACAAATCTCCCTCTCAAGTATACAGTATACTTAACAGAAACAAAAAAATACCAGAAGATCTAAGAACGGATGAAAGTCCTGAAGAACTAACCTTTTCGAAGATGTGAAGAAGAGGGGAGTCCCAGCAATCGAAAGGCGAACACTGTGAAGCACCAACAAACATAAACCAAAGGGTTTGAATAAGAAAGGAAGCGCGAAAGAGCAAAGGAAAGCAGTTTCAGAGAGAAGACGAAAGAAAAGAAAAAGAAAAGTGGGAAAGGTATTTATAAGATACCAAGGGCATAATTGTAAAATGGCTCACGCATTAAAAGAATGCGCCGTTACCAATGTAACCGCCCTCCACATGTAAATGCGACGATTGATAATTTGAAATCACATCAGTTTTAAAATCAAAATCACATAAGTTTTCCGACTTGGGAAAAGAATATCGACCTAAGTATCCCCAAGTTCTATCAATACTCGAATTCAATTCATAGTAAAGAGATCGAACTTGAGTAGGGGCACTGTTCATACCCTAACCCAAATAATAAGCCAGGCCCAAATAAAATCAAAAGGGCCAATTAAAAGAATTGGCCTCCAGCACACATCCGACCTATTTGATGAGCAGATTTATATACGCTTTTTGACATCATTTTCATATAGTTTTTAGTAGTTTTTGTTATGTTTTTATAGGTTTTACTGTTAAATTCATATTTTTGGATTCTACTATGAGTTTTTGTGTTTTTGCACAATTTCAGGTATTTTCTAGCTAAAATTGAGGAGCTGGATCAGAAGTCTGATTCAGAGACAAAGAAAGCACTGCAGATGCTATCCAGATCCAACCTACCTACATTCTGAAGACCTTTTTTCGAAGCTACAAAAGTCCAAATGGAAAGCTCTTAATGAAAATAGAAAGCTGACTTTCAGAGATTTCTAGAAATATTTAATAGTTCATGCTTTTCTTAGGACTAGAAGGCCCAAAACTGGCGTCCAACGCCAGCTTCCTGCCCCCTTCCAGGCGTCCAGCGCCCACAGAGCAGAGACCAATGTACAAACACCCAGTGAGGACCCCTTGGCTGGAGTTCCATGCCCCAAAGACCTCATAGAACGTATATCTCATCAAAGCTCAGGCCAAACATTCACCAAGTGGGCCCCAGAAGTGGATTTTAGCACTAAATAGACTGTTTTACCCTTACTAGTCATTTGTTTAGTATTTAAGGGATTTTATTTATGTAATTCATACACTCTTCGATTCAAGAGAGCATCATACATGTTTACTTTGCGTTTTTACTTTTAGTATGAGTTTCTAAACCTCCTAGGTTGAAGAGAGGAGCCCTGCTGAGTCCTATGAATTAATAAAAGTACTACTATTTCTTTTCGATCCATGTTTGATTAATTCTAAGATGTATATTCGTACTTCATCATGGTGAATAGGATGATCTAACCAATTAGATCTGTTCATCACATTAAGATGAACGTTCCTGAAAAACACCCGTGTCTACTTGGTTCAGAATGCGTCTTTCACCGGACAAGGACGACCAACAACTTGAATATACATCTCTCAGACGACTAATCCACGACTTTGTTGGGGACTTCTCGAGACATCAGTTTAGCCGATTTCTAGGGAGATTAGGGTCTTTGTGGTAGAGGCTAGAACCCAAAGATGCAGCATTTTCTAATTCGGAAGATCTGACCTTGTCTATGGCATTTTGAGTTGGATCATAAAAGAGAATGGACTGTACGCGCTTCACCCTCAAGTAGAGATGGATCCACACTACAGCAATCGTCTGTAAATAGTGCACAAGATCCAAATTTAGTTCCTCGGCATTCTCCTCCATCAACTCATATACCAAATCATGATTAGATATGTGTGCTAAATTGTTGTAACACTTGAGTATACATGTTATTGTATAGTTGATGTTTTGACTATAATTTTTTTGTTCATTTAAATTTAACTGCAGCTTTCTTATTGTTGGATGAAGTTTTCTGAAGACATAAAGGCAATTCTTGGCACAATGGTGAAGCACAAATTATTTTTGGTTTCAAGCGGAAAACTTAGTTTCTTTTTTGTTTAAGTTCATCATCAGAGGAGTATTGGCAGCTGCTCATACCAGTGTCAATCACATACAGCCTGCCATTGAAGAAATCACTCACAAGCAAAGAGAGCAGTAGTACCAGAGTTAATTCAGAAAGACAAAGCAACTCCAACTCTCAACTCTGTTCTTAAAGTATTAGCGCCCTATTATAATAATCTCACAAATATTTATCTATCAACCCTTCAAATCAAATAACTCCTTCTGATCTGCCTGACTAAGACTTGCAAGATAACCAAAGCTTGCTTCAAACTCCAATCCTATTGGGATCGACCCTGACTGGCTCAAGTACTACTTGAACGACCCAGTGCCCTTGCTGGTACTGCTGCTATATGAAATAGTGTGGGTTTTGCGTACACGCGCACCAAGTTTTGTCGGCGTTGTCGGGGATTATTGAGTTTGGAGAAACTGCCGGATTGTCATGCTCCATAGATCAGGTAATTTTTATTTATTAATTTTTGTTTCCTTTTTCCAAAAATTTTTCAAAAATAATTTTTCTTTATTTAAATCTTCTGTCAAGTCTTTAAGTTTAGTGTTTTCCTGTTATTTTTCTTGTGTTTTTCGAAAATTGTGTCTTAGTTTTCTAAAAATTTTAACTCTGATGTTCTTTTTTTATGTTCTTCAGTTATTTGAGTCTTTAAATTTTGTTCTTGGTGTTTTTGTGAGTCTCTAAAGTGTTCTTGAGTGTTGTATGTGTTTTGATCATAAAATTTTTAAGTTTAGTATCCCTTGGGTGTTAGATCTAAAAATTTTAAATCTTGTGTCTTTTTTTTTGTGTTTTTCTCTTTCATCATAAAATTCAAAAATAAAAAATATCTTTTTTCTTATCTTTTAAGTAATTTTCAAAAATTTAAATAAAAATTCAGATTTTATTTTTAAAATTCTATCTTATCATATCTTAGTTGTCGAGTTTCCAAAGATAAAATTTTTCAAAAATAAAAATCATATATTTATCAAAATTCAAAAATATCAGCTTATCTTTTTCAAATTTCAAATTTTTAAAATTAAATCTTTTTCAAAATCAATTTTCTAATCTTATCTTTTTTGTTTCTTATCTTATCTTTTCTAACTTCTAATTTTTAAATCATATCTTTTTCAAAACGTTTTAAAAAATCTCATCTTATCTTTTTCTAATTTTAAATTTCATTTTCAAATCTTTTCTTATCTTATCTTTTATTTTCATTTTTTATTTTTATCTTTTCTTAATTAATATCTTATCTTCTCTCTCATCTTTTTCAAAACCTCCTAACTAACTTTTCTATTCTTAATTTTCAAAAATACTTCTCATATTTCTCTCTCATCTTTTTCAAAACCACCTTACTAAATCATCTCTTCCTCAAATTTTTGAAAATATTTCTCCCTCTTCTCTCTCTTATTTTTCAAAACATCCTAACTAACTTTTCTCTTCCTTAATTTTTGAAAATCATCTCTCTTCTTCTCTCTCTTCTTTTTCAAAACTACCTAAGTAACTCTCATTTCTCTTAATTTTTGAAAACTTCTTCTTCTCTTCCCTCCTCTATTTTCAAAAATTTAACAATTAAAATTCAAATCATTTTAAATTAATTAATTTAATTGTTGAAAATAAATAATAAATAAAATAAAAACAAAAATATTTTTATTTTTATTTACTTTTTCTATTTATACTTCTTCTCTTCTTACCTCTGTTCATTCAACTCTACTTTTTTCAACTGTTTACCTACAATTCTTTATCTTCTTTCCTTTCTTCTTCACATCTCACTTGAAGCTTCTTGCCGATTGGCACAGAAAGCTTTCTTGTGATTTCCTTTCTTTATTTACTCTTATCTGCTATATCCAAGGTATTCTTTTTCTTTTACTTATTTTGTTTCTTTTCTTTCTTCTTCTTCCTTCTTCTACTCTGACTCTAAGGATGAGCTTCTTGTCTATTGGAAGTCTCTTTCTTTTCTTTCTTTTTCTTGTCTTCTTGTTTATGACCAGGAACAGGGATAAAGAACCCCTTCTAACTCCTGATCCTGAACCTGAAAAGACTCTGAGGAGGTGTTTACAACAAGCTAAAGCACAACACTCCAGAAGAGACCTTTTAGAAAGTTTTGAACAAGAATTGGAGGATATGGCTGAACCACAAGAGGAGCTTAGAAAGGTCCTTGGTGACTTCTCTATGCCTACCTTTGACTTTTATGGCAGAAGCATTGTTGTACCTAACAATTTTGAGCTTAAGCCTCAGGTAGTCTCTCTTCTGCAGCAGAACTGTAAATTTCATGGACTTTTACTGGAAGATCCACATCAGTTCTTAGTAGAATTTTTACAGATCTGTAATACTGTAAAGAGTAATGGAGTTAATCCTGGAGTCTATAAGCTTATGCTCTTTCCCTTTGCCTTAAGAGACAGAGCTATGTTCTGGTTGGATGCCCAACCTAGAGAGAGTCTTGACTCTTGGAAAAAACTAGTTAATGCTTTTCTTGCTAAATTCTTTCCTCCTCAAAAGATGAGCAAGATTAGAGTGGAAGTTCGAACCTTTAGACAAAGAGAAGGTGAATCCTTCTATGAAGCTTGGGAAAGATGCAAGCAACTGATCAGGAGATGTCCTCCTGACATGCTCTCAGAGTGGTCCATCATAGGGGTGTTCTATGATGGTCTATCTGAGATGTCCAAGATTTCATTGGACAGCCCTATAAGTGGATCTCTTCACTTGAAGAAAACACCTGCAGAAGCAAGAGAGCTCATTAAGATGGTTTCAAACAACCAATTCATGTACACCTCTGAGAGGAATCCTATAAACCATAAAATCTCTCAGAAGAAAGAAGTTCATAAAGTTAAAACTCTGAATGCCATCATGGCTTAGAATAAGATCTTGACCCAATGATGACATGTCATGATGTCATGTTTTTCTATGCTTTTTCATACAAGAAATTGATAATTAGTGCTTAAATATTAAATGCTTTTGTGCTTAAATGGTATATTTCTTTGATCTTTTGATTTTATAAATTTTGTAGAAAATAATTAGAAAAAGAAGCAATAAAAGCATTAAAAGAATAATCACACCCCCAAGGTGGCAAAAGAGTGGAAACAGACTCAAGGAGGAGCAAAGAGGATTTGCAACCCTGACCTCTTTACACTCCAGCAAGAATAACTCGAGCCACAAAACTCCAAATGAGGTGATTTTAGTGGAATTGGAAAGTAGGAATCTAGAGTTTTCCAATCATATATGGCACTACATGGTGGAGAATAAATCTGAGGGAGAAACCTTACACTGAAAGTGCAAAGATGAACATAGTATCAACCTGCAGTAAGACTAGCTGACCTCTTCAACTTCCAAGGAAGATAACTTGAGCTGTAGAGCTTTAAATAATGCGCTCTCAAATGCATTGGAAAGTAGACATCCAAAGCTTTCCAACAATGTATAATAGTATGGAGTGAACATTAAGTTTGGGCCTCAGAAGCTGGTGCTAACTTTGGCCTCCAAATAGCGCAACCATGCCTTCTACAAAGGACTATAACTTAAGCTCCAGATGTCCAATTGATGCGCTTTTAGTTGCGTTGGAATGCTGACATTCAGAGCTTTCCAATGATATATCGGAATCTATATTTGGCATGAAATTGAAGCACAAGTGATAGGCATCTTTAAGGCCCCAAGAAAACACATTTGGAGTAGCATTCACTTCCAAACTGAGCTCCATGCTCACTAAGTTAACTTTTTCATTTTTTTTTTCTCAAGTTGGGAGGCCATCCATACCACTAAGCAGTGCTCACTAACATAACTTAGTGCTCACTAAAGGAGCACCAAATGAGGAAATAGGCACCAAAGGAGCAGCGCTCAGAATTAGAGCGTAGCGCTCACTCAGAGAGCACCTAAGGAAGAAAGGCACGCACCAATTGGCGCACCAAAGGGAGTGAATGTAGCACTCACTTTGTGCACTGAGCACTCCACTGGAAGGAGCAACCAAGCAAATCTGGATCCACTTCTTCAAGACTAAACCAACAAAAGTCCCAAAGCAAGCAAAGCCTATTGACTTGACGCAAAGGCACTAGAAAAAGCTAGATTAGGAATTTCATTTGAATTGTAATTTGTTTTCAATTTCAATTTCATTTTAATTTTGTAAAGCCTATATAAAGGCATAAGTTCATTTCATTAAGGAGAACTATTAGGCTCTAATAAAGAGCAGTAGGAGTAGGAGTAGAATAGAAGGCTCTCTTGAAACATTTTTATTTTTCTGCACTTTTACATCTCAGTGGTGAATTCAATTTGGCTTATGCAATTTTAGTTTCTGATAATTCTCTTCTGCAAACATTCCTTTCTGCAATTCTACAATTCAATTTACAATGAGCTTGATTTTAATCTTCTGTTCTCATTGCTTTCTTTTCCCATTGCTTTCAATTTACATTCATGCAATTTAAATCTTCTGAAATCATTTTGAGTTTGATTTACTGATTTATTTAATTTCTGAGCATCTAATTCCCTTTACATTTGCTGCAATTTACATTTCTTACTCTTTAAGTTTTGCTAATTTACCTTCTGCACCTTATACCTGATGATTGAATTTTTGACGGTTTAGAATTTCACTAATGAAATCTCGTTGTAAAGTATAGCCTCCAAACCAAAAATAATCCTTTCATACAAAATTTTTTTTGTCACAATTAACAAACCCCTAAAATCTATAAACCGAAGTATTGGAACCTCGGGTCGTCTCTCAAAGGAATCGCAGGGTAGTGTTCTTGTTATTTGTTATAGATTGTATATTTTGGGGTTTTGGAGTAAGAAACAAGCAAAGTAAATGACAACGGAATTCAAATGATAAAACGGTCTTGGCAAGGATTGGTGATTAAGGATCTCTATCCTTATTACTAACCACAACATGATAATTGCAAGGATCAATCTCACTAAGTCATCCTCTAACTAATAGTAAACGAAAGTCAAGTGAGCTATATCAATCCAAATCCATAAGTCCTAGCTTTCCACTAATTGAATTAGTGAGAACTAGAGTTAATGGCTATCAGTCATCAATCACTTGGACATTAGTAACTCAAGAACTCCTAAATTACCTTCCCAAGCAAAGAATATAAAATTCTACCCTAACATCCTTCCAAGCATTTCATCAAACACTTGGAAGGCACAAAAGAAAATCATAGTAAAATCACAACAAGAATAGAATCTAACAACAATCAAATGCAAATAATCAACAATAACAATCAAGGAAATCACAATTATCATGAATTACCTCAAATTGCATTAAAAGGAAATAAAAGAACAAAGGTAGATCTATAAAAAAGTATGAGAATTACAAGAATAGAAACATAAAACTAGATGGAGGAAGAGTAGAGGAGCAAGAATTGATAAAGAAAAAGTAAATCAAACCATGAATTAAACCTGGATCTAAGGATGAATTAAACCTAATCCTAATCCTAATTCTAGAGAGAAGTGAGAGCTTCTCTCTCTAAAAACTAAACTAAAACTAGATCTAATGTATAATGAATGATCAAGATGAATGAATGATGCCCTCCCCTTCAATCCTTGGTTCCTTTTATCTATTTCTGCCAAAAAACTCAGCTCCAAATAAGGTCAGAAACCCTCCAAAATCGCCAGGCACGAGTTTTACTAAAAGAGTCACGTGCGGCCTTGGGTGCGTATGCGCACAGTGCACGTGCGCGTCCATGGGGATTTTCTCAATCTGCGCGGAAGCAGATAGTGCGCACGCGCGCCCATGGCATTTTCCAAATCTTTGGCTTTTCATGGTTTCTCCTCTTTGCATGCTTTCCGCTTCACTCCTTTGATCCATTCCTAGCCCAATTCAATCTGAAATCACTAACAAACACATCAAGGCATCTAATGGAATCAAAGAGAGATTTAAATCATCAATATAAAGGTCTAAAAAACATGTTTTTACATCTAAGCACAAATAAGGAGAAAATCACAAAATCATGCTATTTTATTGAATAAATGTGAGGAAAGGTTATCAAAATGCTCTAAATTCATCACAATTCATCACTGTTAGCTTGACTAAACTAATCACCTCACTAAAGTTGCTTGATCCATCAATCCCTGTGGGATCGACCTCACTCTTGTGAGTTATTACTACTTGATGCGACCCGGTACACTTTCCGGTGAGTTTGTGTGGAATCGCTTTTCCCTCATCAAGTTTTTGGCACCGTTGCCGGGGATCGATATAGATCGACAATGATTAAGTGGGTGAAAAGTCTAGATTAAGCATTTTTTGTTTTTGTTCTTTTAATTTTCTATTTTAGGCTGATGCCAAGGTGTTTGAGTTATTGCCTCACCAAGACATTCTCACTTGTGACATGAATTTATATTTTTATTGGTGATGTATTTTATAAAATTCAAATGGAGTTCAACTCATCTTTTGATCAAACAAGTTTTATGGGATATTACCCACCATCACCAATTGACTATTCTAGTGGTGGCTGGGAATATCACCAAGAAATCATAGATTCTAAGCACTCCAATCAATGGAGATATGCTTCAGAGTCACAAGATGAGCAAGAGAATCATATGGTATATTGCCCACTACCACAAATTGATTCAAGTCGTTATTTTAATGGTGGCTGGGAATATCATTAAGAATCAACAGATTCTGAGCAATCCAACCAATGGGGACATGCTAATCAAGACAATTCCATGGAATACTACCCAACACCATAAAATAATTCATGTTATTATGGTAATGGTAGATGGGAGTATCAACAAGGAATAAACAAGTATGAACACCTTCCAAAGCCACAAGATGATTCATACTACTATAACAACTACTCAAATTGTGACTAGGATGGTCAAAATCAAAGAGATCTTGATGATCCATACTTTGTTCATCAAGAGACATCATCACTGGAGTGTGCTTTTGATAAATTCATGCAAGATTGTCCCCCAACGCCATAAAATGATCCATATTGTGATGAATTCTACAATGATTCACATTGTGGATGGGAGGATCAAAACCATAAAGCATTTAACAGTTCATACTCCACTTATCAAGAGCCATCATCACTTGAGCAAGCCTTCAATTCATTTATGCAAACTTGTCCAACCTCACCTCCCAGTTCCTGATTTGAAAATTCTTTATTACTTAATTATGCCTCAAAATAAAGTCTCCCCTAAGATCTATACAACTTATTCCACCAACCACAAAACTTATTCCACAATTCACAAGCTTCATTCCATACCACTCAAATCACCCTTACCACAACACATCCATATCCACAAAATTTCTCACAACCTTCAACTTTTGAGCTAGTAGCTGAGGATCCCCTTCAAAAGTCTAGAGAATTATTGAAAAGGCAAGAACAATCTTGGAGAGAACAAGAAATTCTCTGCAAAAAAATGGATGAGCACTTGGAGAAAACAAGGAAACACTCAGAACTACTAAGCAATGAAGATGAAAACCAATTGATGGATGTGAAGAAGGAAGTGGAAGAGCAAGAAGAAGAAGCACCTGTGTCAAGCAAACTTTCAATGAAGAATGAGGTGGTGGAGGTATTTGAACCTGAAACTGCACTTGAGATGACAAGGGAACATGAAAACTCACAACCCTCACAAACTTCCATGAACCAAAGATTCTCAACACTTGAATCTATAATTGAAAGATATGAAGAGGAGATGAAGAAATCTTGGGAAGAACAATAGACCTCCTCTATGAAAGTACTATTAAATCAAATGTTGAGTGTAAAAGAGGAAGTAGAAAAATAAGAAAGTGAGGAAGACAATCAAGGAAGTCCAAACTCAAGTGAAGCAGAGAATTACATAGATGAAGGGCTCATTGAACCACCAATGCATGAAGCTCTTGACGAAGATAATGCTCCAACCAACACACAACCACCAAGTCTTGATATCCAAGAAGTGAAGGCAACTAACAAGAGCATTGAGACGAGGACTGTGACCAAGATACCAAGGACAACATTCAAGAAAAGGTCAACTGTGGACAATTCTACGCTTGATCCAGCAAGCAAGTTCAATCCAGCAAATAACAAAAGGAAGCTTGCTGAGGAGAGAACAAAACAGGGGACAATAGCTGAATCTTCTCCCCCTTTGTGGTCATTCCTGTTAACAAACTGGAAGAAGAGAAAGAAAGTGAAGAACAACATGCCAAGCTAATGACATTAAAAAAGAGCTTGTTGGGAGGCAACCCAACCTTAGGTAACATTTCATTCCTTTGCTTTGTTTATTTTCTCTGTCTGCTTTGTTTAAATTTTAATAAATTGGCATATGGTTACATTCTAAGTTTGGTGTTGCCTTGCAACAATTTGTTTTCAATCCCTCTGGATGATTGCATCAATTCTACATGGAAGTGTCACACTAAGTTTCTAAGTTTGGTGTGCCACTTAATTTTCTGTGCAAATAAATCAGCAATACCACTTGTCTGCATAATCATAATGCCTCTGCAGTGTTATTTTTCTTTTGGTTTGACATTTTTCCATTCTACTTGCTTTAGTTATTTCTCCATTTTTAATGCTTTCATTTAGTTTGCTACTTAACTGTTTTTGTTAATACCTCACTAAGAAATCCTTATTCATGATAGATTCTTCAC
Organism: Arachis hypogaea; assembly: GCF_003086295.3. NCBI lineage: Eukaryota > Viridiplantae > Streptophyta > Magnoliopsida > Fabales > Fabaceae > Arachis > Arachis hypogaea. The sequence goes on from NC_092045.1 coordinate 49,773,190, forward strand.
TTGGTGATTGTATTTAACATATAACAGTCTCAAATAAATGGACATGTGATTGCATTATAAGTTTGGTATTGCTACGCAATAAAACTTATTTCTAATCTTTATTGGATACTTGCATCAATTCCAAGTGAAAGTGTCACACTAAGTTTGGTGTGCCACTTATCTTTTATGCAATGTATCATGCACACCCTCCTTATTTTTGCAATCACAATGTCTCTGTTTCCTGTGCCTTTACTGTTATTTTGCTTGCTTAAACACATGTACAACTAACATTTTTATTATGTAAGACATTCATGATCTATTTTAGACCCCATCACCATTTTTTTAATTGTTTCTTGAGGATGAGCAAGCATTCTAAGTTTGGCATGGAGAGGAGAAGAATAAGAGGAAAATGACAACAACAATGAAGATGAACTACAAGTTGGTAACGTTCCTTTTTCTCCCTACTTATTCCCAGCACTATAAGTTGCATGATTGTCTTTATCTTCTCCGTATGCATGTGTGTATGAATAAGCATAGCCTGAATTTTGATTTGTAACATCTTGCCGTGACATTATAATTACCATCTTGAATTGTGTGAGTTCAAAAGCATAAAGTATCATGATCATAAACAAACAAGGTCATTAAAGAAGAATTTAGCATGTGCATACAAGTATTGGAAGGCTAGTATGATTAATTATTGCTCAATTGCATTAGATTTTATTTAATTGAAGTTTTCATCTAGGACATTTTATGAAATCTTTGGAAATCATGAAAACCTTGAAGAAGCAATTGTAAATTAAGGCAAGAAAAGCAAAAGGGAAAGAATGAGAAAGCTGAAGGCTCTGAGTACCAATGACAATTTCATTGTTAAGTACTTGTGGTGTTTATGTATCAAGCAAAAAGCTTGAAAACAAAACACTTAGAGTTAAGGCTAGGCTCAAGTGCAAAAGTACTCCCTCAAAGCTCAAGGCTCTAAGAATCAATGATTAGAGAGAGTAAAGAAAAGAAACAAATGAGTTTAAAGAAGTCCTCTAATTCAATGCTTGTGGTGCTTATGTATCAAGTGGTAATACTTGAAAATAAAGCATTTAGAATCGTAGCTTTATTATCAACTCATGGGGCAAAGCACCCAAAAGGAGAAGCTAATAAAAAAATGTAAAAGCTTGTTTCGAAGAAGAAATATAAGGAAAAGATTTCATAAATTGAGTTAGATAGAAGCATCAATCATTTACCTTTCTTTTGTGATTGTGGCATGCATATAAAACTAGCCAACCATGAACATTGATTTGCTATTCTTTTTACCATGGATTATCAATCTGTATTGCATGATTCTTTTCTTGCTTGGGGACAAGCAAGGTTTAAGTTTGGTGTTGTGATGACATGTCATCATGTCATATTTTTCTATACTTTTTCATACAAGAAATTGATGATTAGTGCTTAAATATTGAATGCTTTTGTGCTTAAATGGTATATTTCTTTGATTTTTTGATTTTATAAATTTTGTAGGAAATAAGTAGAAAAAAAGCAATAAAATCACTTAAAGAAGAATCACACCCCCAAGGTGGCAAAAGAGTGGAAACAGACTCAAGGAGGAGGAAAGAGGATTTTCAACCTTGACCTTTTTACACTCCAACAAGAATAACTCGAGCCACAAAACTTTAATGAGGTGATTTTAGTGGCATTGGAAAGTTGGAATCTAGAGCTTTCCAAGCATATATGGCACTACATGGTGGACACTAAATATGAGGAAGAAAACTTACTGGTGGACGAAATTGTGATAAAAGAGTTTCAGGCACTGTTAGAGAAGTTCACAACTCCGTTCAACTAACCAGCAAGTGTACTGGGTCGTCCAAGTAATAAACCTTACGTGAGTAAGGGTCGATCCCACAGAGATTGTTGGTATGAAGCAAGCTATGGTCACCTTGTAAATCTCAGTTAGGCAGATTAAATTGGTTTATGGGTTTTCGAAAATAGAAATAAGAAAATAAATAATAAAAGGGATAGAATACTCATGCAGATTCATTGGTGGGAATTTCAGATAAGCGAATGGAGATACTGTATGGCTCAAGGACACCTGCTCTCCCACTGCTTCAACTCAATCCTTCTTACTCCTTTCCATGGCAAGCTGTGTATAGGGGTTCACCATCAGCGGTGGCTACTTTCAATCCTCTCGGGAAAATGATCCTATGCGGCTGTCACTCGCACGGCTAATCGTCTGGAGGCATCACCCATGGTTGATGGCTACATCCCATCCTCGCAGTGAAAACTACGCTCACGCACTCTGTCACAGCACGGCTAATCACTGGTTGGTTCCTGCGCCTACTGGAATAGAATCCCTTGATTCTTTTGCGTCTGTCACTAACGCCCAGCACTTGCAAGTTTGAAGTACGTTACAGTCATTCATTACCGGAATCCTACTCGGAATACCACAGACAAGGTTAGACTTTCCGGATTCCCAGGATCCTACTCGGAATACCACAGACAAGGTGAGACTTTCCGGATCCTCATAAATGCCGCCATCTATCTAGCTTATACCACGAAGATTCTGTTGGGGAATCTAAGAGATACACATTCAAGCTCGGTTGCATGTAGAACGGAAGTGGTTGTCAATCACGTGCGTTCATAAGTGAGAATGATAATGATCGTCACTTTCATCATTACACTCATCATGTTCTTGGGTACGAATGAATATCTTGGAATAAGAATAAGAGAGATTTGAATAAAAGGAAATAGAATTGCAATAATACTTGAGGTACAGCAGAGCTCCACACCCTTAATCTGTGGTGTGCAGAAACTCCACCGTTGAAAATACATAAGTAAAAGGTTCAGGCATGGCCGAATGGCCAGCCCTCTCCATGATCAAGTGACCGAATGATTAAAGACTTAAAGTGGTCAAAAGATGTCTAATACAATAGATAAATGTCCTATATATACTAGACTAGCTTCTAGGGTTTACATGAGTAAGTAATTGATGCATAAATCCACTTCCGGGGCCCACTTGGTGTATGCTTGGGCTGAGCTTGATCAATCCACGAGCTAAGGCTTCTCTTGGAGTTGAACTTCGAGTTATGACGTGTTTTGGGCGTTCAACTCCGGATCATGACGTTTTTCTGGCGTTTAACTCCAGACAGCAGCATGAACTTGGCGTTCAACGCCAAGTTACGTCGTCAATCTTCGAATAAAGCATGGACTATTATATATTGCTGGAAAGCTCTGGATGTCTACTTTCCAACACCGTTGAGAGCGCGCCAATTGGAGTTCTGTAGCTCCAGAAAATCCATTTCGAGTGCAGGGAGGTCAGATTCCAACAGCATCAGCAGTCCTTTTGTCAGCCTTCTTCAGAGTTTTGCTCAAATCCCTCAATTTCAGTCAGAATTTACCTGAAATCACAGAAAAACACACAAACTCATAGTAAAGTCCAGAAATGTGAATTTAACATAAAAACTAATGAAAACATCCCTAAAAGTAGCTCAAACTTACTAAAAACTATATAAAAACAATACCAAAAGGCGTATAAATTATCCGCTCATCACTTACCCCGAAAGTGCAAAGATAAACATTGTATCAACCTGCAGTAAGGCCAGCTGACCTCTTCACCTTCCAAGGAGGATAACATGAGCCGTAGAGCTTTAAATGGTGTGCTCTTAAATGCATTGAAAACTAAACATCCAGAGCTTTCCAGCTATATATAATAGTATTGGGGTGAACATTACGTTTGGGACTCAGAAGCTGGTGCTAACATTGGCCTCCAAACAGCACTCACTAAGTGAACGTAGCGCTCACTAAAAGAGCGCCAGCGGCCTCCAAACAACGCGACCATGCCTTCTTCAAAGGACCATAACTTGAGCTACAAATGTCCAATTGATGCGCTTCTAGTTGCGTTGGAAAGCTGACATTCAGAGCTTTCCAACGATATATCACAATCTATATTTGGCATGAAATTGAAACATAAGTGATAGGCATCTTTAAGGCCCAAAAAATACATTTAGAGTAGCGTTCACTTCCAAACTGAGCGCCACGCTCACTAAGTTAACTTTTTGTTTTTTTTTCAAGTTGGGAGGCCATTCGTACCACTAAGCAGCACTCACTAACATAACGTAGCGCTCACTAATGGAGCGCCAAATGAGGAAATAGGCACCAAAGGAGCAGCACCCAGAATTAGAGCATAGCGCTCACTCAGAGAGCGCTTAGGGAAGAAAGGCACGCACTAATTGGCTCACCAAAGGGAGTGAACATAGCGCTCACTTTGTGCACTGAGCGCTCCACCGGAAGGAGCAACCAAGCAAATCCGGATCCACCTCTTCAAGGCCAAACCAACAAAAGCCCCAAAACAAGCAAAGCCCATTGACATGAATCAAAGGTTCAAGAAAAAGCTAGATTAGGAATTTCATTTTAATTGTAATTTGTTTTCAATTTCAATTTTATTTTCATTTGTTAAAGCCTATATAAAGGCATCGGTTCATTTCATTAAGGAGAACTGTTAGGCTCTAATAGAGAGCATTAGGAGTAGGATTAGAATAGAAGGCTCTCTTGAAATATTTTTATTTTTCTGCACTTTTACATCTCAGTGGTGAATTCAATTTGGCTTATGCAATTTCAGTTTCTGATAATTTTCTTCTGCAAACTTTCCTTTCTGTAATTCTATAATTCAATTTACAGTGAGCTTGATTTTAATCTTCTGTTCTCATCGCTTTCTGTTCCCATTGCTTTCAAATTACTTTCATGAAATTTAAATCTTTTGCAATTGTTCTGAGTTTAGTTTACTGCTTCATTTAATTTCCCAGTACCCAATTCCATTTACATTTGCTACAAATTACGTTTCTTATGCTTTAAGTTTTGCTAATTTACCTTCTGCTCTTTATACCCTTTGCAATTTACTTTTTGCTGATTCAATTTCATCCAATTCATCACTGTTAGCTTGACTAAACTAATCACCTCACTAAAGTTGCTTGATCCATCAATCCCTGTAGGATCGACCTCACTCTTGTGAGTTATTACTACTTGATGTGACCTGGTACACTTATCGATGAGTTTGTGTGGAATCGCTTTTCCCTCATCACCCAACAGGTCAACACGATATCTCAATATCTCACCTGGATGCAAACTGTAGCTGGCAGTAATCAGGAAGCTTCTCTTGAAGAAGAAGCTTATGATCCTGATCAACCCACCATGGAGGAGGTGAATTACATGGGAGAACCCTATGAAAATACTTACAACCCTTCATGGAGGAATCATCCTAACCTCTTATAGAAGGATCAACAAAATCCTCAGCAATGTTTCAATCAAGGTGGTAGGAACCAAAATTGGTTCCACAATAGACCACCATTCCCATCTTCTCAAGGGAACATGGAAACCTCTAATTAGAGCCTTTCTGACTTAGCCATTATGGTTTCCAGCCTCACTAAGACCACCCATAGTTTTATTAAAAAAACAAGGTCCTCCAATAGAAATTTAGAGATACAGGTTAGTCAACTAAGCAAAAGGATCCCTGAGGTTCCTCCTGACACGTTTCCCAGTAATACAGAGTTAATCCTAGAGAAGAGTGCAAGGTCATAACCATGGCGGTTGAGGTCGAATTGGAGGAGAATGGGAAGGCGTTGAATGCCAGTGAAGAAGCCTTTACTGGGCATTCAACGCCCACAATGGCAGTAAGCCTGGCGTTAAACACCAGTGAGGAACCCCTCACTAGGCATTTAACACCCATCCTGGCAAAAAAGCTGGCGTTCAACGCCCAACTAGGCATCCATTCTGGCACTAAACGCTAGTGAGAAAACCTCTCACTGGGCGTTTAATGCCCACCAGCCCAGGGAAGCTGACGTTGAACGCTAGCAAGGACATCCCTGCTTGGCGTTCAACGCCCAGAATACTAGAGGGACTGGTGTTTAACGCCAGTCAGGGTAAAGAGCAAGGGCATTCAATGCCCAATAAGCTAACAGAGCTGGCAGTAAATGCCAATCAAAGCACACCCTTTGAGTGCTTGAATCCCACTAAAGAACCCTCTACCCCAAAACCAAAGGAAACCATAAAGGCAATTGAGGTTCCTTTGAATGCATTTCTATAGTGCATAAGTTCTGATGACTACTCATCCTCAAGTGAGGTTGAAGACACTAGGAAAGAGCAAGTTGCTCAATACCTAGGAGCTCTTATAAGGCTAAATGCCAAACTAATTGGTACAAAGCCTCTGAAGGAAGAACCTCCACTGCTCACCAAAGAACTCCATGCTTTGGTTCAGCAAGAGCTACCTCAGAAGCTTCTAGACCCTGGACACTTTCTGATTCCTTGCACCATAGGCACTACAGCCTTTGAAAAGGCTCTGGTGTGACCTAAGTTCAAGCATTAACCTCATGCCACCCTCTATAATGGAGAAGCTGGCATACTTGAGGTACAACCTGTACACATTTCATTAGAGACGGAAGACAAGACCATGAAGAAGTCATATGGCTTAGTAGAGGATGGCTTGGTTAAAGTTGAAAACCACTACCTCCTTGCAAACTTTACTGTCTTGGACATTGGAGAGGATGAGGATGATTGTGTCATCCTTGGAAGACCCTTCTTAGCTACTACAAAAGCCTTGATTAATGTAGCTAAGGGAGAAATGGTTTTCCAATTAGGAGTGTACTATATCTTATTCAAGATGTCCAATCCTAATTTTCCCTCTGATAAGAAAGAGATAACTGTGTAACACCTGGTGTGCCAACCCTCTCTTTCTGTGCAGAGCTCTACAGAGCCCCTAGACATTAATTCTAAGTTTAGTGTTGGGCAACCCTCAACAAGCTCTAAGAACAGAGGTACTAAAAAGAAAGTACCTAAAGGCTGGAAGGACAAGAAAGTCCCAACTGAAGGCCTCTCACCTGGCATGAGAGTTGTCTTCACTAAGAAGCCAGCCTTACCATACAGTGAGCCGTGTCCTATCTCTAGAGCATGTAGAGCTCATTCATGAGAAGACAGGAAGAAAATTCACTGACAAGGGTGAGAATCTGAGCCCATACTCACCTCCGTAAGGAACTAAAGGTCAAGCTAGTGACTCTAAAAGAATGCTTGTTGGGAGGCAACCCAACTTTATCAACCATTTATTTTCATTTTGTTTTTCATTTCAATTGTCAGAGTCATGATCATATGCATAAGCCAAGAGACAAAATTCACAACAGTGAAAACAGAACACTCCAGAAATAGTGTTAAAGTTGAACGCCAGTGAGGAAGCTCTCACTAGGCATTCAACACCCCAAGAGGGGAGCATTGCTGGCGTTGAACGCCAGCCAGTGAGCAGCCCCTAGGCGTTCAAATGCCAGCACAGAGAAGTAGGGAATTTGGAAATCCCTAGCCTATCAGGACCAAGAGGTCCCATAGAAGCTCCACCTACCCCACTTTTTTCTTCACCATTGATCATATTTGCTCGAGGATGAGCAAAACTCTTAAGTTTGATGTTGCAAAAAGCTTTGCTTTGTGACTTCTACCTTTCTCAAGTATAGAAGAAGAGGATGGAGCAAACTAGAGAGCATGCACATGAACCTGTGCAGCCGCCTCAACAAAGACAAAGGAGTGACATTCTAGAGATCAAGCACTACATGGGATCCTCAAGGAGGAGCACTAGCTACCATCAATCAGGTGGATTCATTCTCTTTTACCTCCTTTCCTATTTTATTTTTCTGTTTTCTGTCTATTTTTTATCTGTTCTCTTGTTCTAGTTGCATGATCATTTGCATCGATGTCTTTAAGTTGTAAAATGTTCCATATATCTCTCACCTTTCTTAAATGAAAAATTTTTATTTGAAAAGAACTGAGAGATGCATGAATTTTAAGTTTAAAATAAGATTAGTTTATTAATTAGTTTGATGTGGTGTCATTTGCTTTTGTTTTCTGAATGTATGACTAAATAGTGCATATTTGAAGTTGAAATTTATGAATGTTGGCTCTTGAACGAATAAGAAAAAAGGAAAACCATTATTGTTGATATGAAAAATCTAAAAATTAATTCTTGAAGCAAGAAAAAGCAGCAAAAAGAAAAAGAAAAGGTTGCATGTGAAAAAAAAGTGGCAAAAAAATAAAAAGAAAGAAAAAAAATAAAAGCAAGCAGAAAAAGCCAGTAACCCTTTAAACCAAAAATCAAGGGTAAAAGGGCCCAAGGCTTTGAGCATCAGTGGTTAGGAGGGCCCAAAGGAATAAAATCCTGGCCTAAGCGGCTAAACCAAGCTGTCCCTAACCATGTGCATGTAGCGTGAAGGTGTCAAGTGAAAAACTTGAGAGTGAGCAGTTAAAGTCGTGGTCCAAAGCAAAAAGAGTGTGCTTAAGAACTCTGGACACCTCTATCTGGGGACTCTAGCAAAGTTGAGTCACAATCTGAAAAGGTTCACCCAGTTAAAGTGTCTGTGGCATGAATTTATCCGGTGGTTATAGTGGAAAATAGAGTGTTTAGGGTCACGGCCAAGACTCTAAAAGCTGTGTTCAAGAATAAAAATAAGCTTAACTAGGAGAGTCAATGATATCATCTGGACTATATGTTCCTAAAGATGCTAACATCTCTGAGTTTCAATGGATAGTGAGATGCCAAAACTATTTAGAAGTAAAAAGCTACTAAGTCCTGCTCATCTGATTTTAACTAAGCATCATTTGAAACTTAGAAATTTATTGTATCTTATTTTTCTTTTTTATCCTACTATGTTTTTAGTTTCTGGGGGACAGGCAACGGTTTAATTTTGGTGTTGTGATGAGGGGATATTTTATACGCTTCTTGACATTATTTTCATATAGTTTTTAGTAGTTTTTGTTTAGTTTTTATTAAGTCTTTATAGGTTTTAGTGTTAAATTCACATTTTTGGATTCTAACATGAGTTTTTGTGTTTTTGTACAATTTCAGGTATTTTTTGGCTGAAATTGAGGAGTTGGAAGAGAAGTATGATTTAGAGACAGAGAAAACACTGCAGATGGTATCCAGATATGAACTTCCTACATTAGGAAGAGCTTTTTCTAGAACTATTGAAGTCTAAATGGAGCGCTCTTAACGGCCCTAGAAAGCTGACTTCCAGAGCTTTCCAACAATTTATAATAGTCTATACTTTGCTTTGGATTAGAAAGCCCAAAATTAGCGTCTAACATTAGTTTCCTTCCCCCTTCCAGGCATCCAGCGCCCAAAGAGCAGAGACCAATGTATAAATGCCCATAAAGGACCTTTGGCAGGTGTTCCATGCCCCAAAGACCTCATAGCACGTGGATCTCATCAAAATTCAGCCCAAACACTAACCAAGTGGGCCCTAGAAGTGGATTTTAGCACTAAATAGACTGTTATACCCTTACTAGTCATTTGTTTAGTATTTAAAGGGATTTTATTTATGTAATTCAGACACTCTTCGATTCAAGAGAGCATCATACACGTTTACTTTGTGTTTTTACTTTTAGTATTAGGTTTTATGCCTCTTAGGTTGAGGGGAGGAGCCCTGCTGAATCCTATGAATTAATAAAAGTACTACTGTTTCTCTTCAATCCGTGTTTGATTAATTCTAAGATGTATATTCGTACTTCATCGTGGTGAATAGGATGATCTAACCAATTATCCCTGTTCATCACATTAAGACAAACGTGCCTGGCAAATACCCGCGTCTACTTGGGTCAGAATGCGTCTTTCACCGGACAAGGACGACCAACAGCTTGAATATACATCTCTCAGACAGCTAATTCACGACTTTTTTGGGAACTTCTCGAGACATCAGTTCAGCCAATTTTTGGGGTGATTAGAGTCTCTGTGGTAGAGGCTAGAACCCAAAGATGCAGCATTCTCTGATCGGGAAGATCTGACCTTGTCTGTGGCATTTTGAGTAGGATCATAAAAGAGAATGGACTGTACGCACTTCACCCTCAAGTGGAGATGGATCCACACTAAACCTGGGGTTCAGATCCAGAGGAGTATTGGTTGCTCAAACCAATGTCAATCACATACAGCCTGCTATTGAAGAAATCACTCACAAGCAAAGAGAATGGACTGTTGGCGCTTCACCCTCAAGTGGAGATAGATCCACACTAAACCTGGGGTTCAGATCCGGAGGAGTATTGGTTGCTCAAACCAGTGTCAATCACATACAGCCTGCTATTGAAGAAATCACTCACAAGCAAAGAGAGCAGAAGTACCAGAGTTAATTCAGAAAGACAAAGCAACTCAACTCTCAACTCTATCCTTAAAGTATTAGCACCCTATTATAATAATCTCACAAATATTTATCTATCAACCTTCAAATCAAATAACTCCTTCTGATCTGCCTGACTAAGACCTGCAAGATAACCATAGCTTGCTTCAAACCACAATTCTCATGGGATCGACCCTGAATCACTCAGGTATTACTTGGATGACCTAGTGCACTTGCTGGTAGTGCTGTTGTACGAAATAGTGTGGGTTTTGCGTACACGCACACCATTGATGATTGGATTTTTGACGGTTTAGAATTTCACAAATGAAATCTCGTTGAAGTATAGTCTCTAAACCAACAATAATCCTCTCATACAAAAATTTGTTTGTCACAAGTACAAACCCCTAAAATCTATAAACCGGAGTATTTAAACCTCGGGTCGTCTCTCAAAGGACTTGCAGGGTAGTGTTCTCGTTATTGGTTATGGACTTGTTTATTTTGGGGTTTTGGATGAGAAATATGAATAGTAAATGGTAAGAAAACTTTATTAACAAAATGGTCTTGGCAAGGTTTGGTTGTCAAGGGTCTTCATCATTATCACTAGCCACAAGTATGGTAGTTGCAAGGATTAATCCCACTTAGTCATCCTTAAATCAATTAACAAAGGAAAGTCAAGTGAGTTATATCAATCCTAGTCCATAAATCCTAGCTTTTCACTAATTGGATTAATGAGGGCTAGAGTTAATGGCTATCAACTATCAATCAATTGGACACTAGTGACTCAAGAAATCCTAAGTTACCTTCTCAAGCCAAGAACATAAAATTCTAGTCTAACATTCTTCCAAGCATTTAATCAAACACTTGGAAGGCACAAAAGAAAAGTATAGTAAATCACAACAAGTATGAATTCTAACTACAATTGAATACAACGAATTAACAGCAACAATTAAGGAAATCACAATTATCATGAATTACCTCAAATTGCATTATTAAAAGAAAACAAAGAGAACAAGAGTATCTCAATTACAAAACCTAGAAACAAAATAAGAGAAATTACAACAAGAGAATAGGGATAGAAAGAAAAACCAAAGTGTAGCAATCATCAATTGAAGGTAGAAGTAGAAGGAGACTTGAATTAAACCTAGAACTATGAGATCCTAATCTAACCCTAATTCCTAATCCTAATTCTAGAGAGAAGGGAGAGCTTCTCTCTCTAACTCTAACTACTTCTAAAACTAAACTATGACTAATAATCAAAAGTATATTGATTCCTCTTCAATCCTTGGCTTAAATAGCATCAGAAATGAGTTGGATTGGGCCCACAAGGCTTCTAAAATCGCTGGCCACGTGTTGCATTAAGTGGGTCATGTGCCACCATCGGTGCGTCCGTGTATCGTGCACGTGCGCGCCCTTATGCGCAATGCAACTATGGCAAATCTTATATCGTTTCGAAGCCCCGGATGTTAGCTTTCCAACCCAACTGAAACCGCATCCTTTGGACCTCTGTAGCTCAAGTTATGGTCATTTAAGTGCGAAGAGGTCGGCTTGACAGCTTTCCGGTTCTTTCATTTCTTCATGAGTTCTCCAACTTTTCATGCTTTCTTTCTTCATTCCCTTGATCTAATCTTTTCCTCCTAAACCTTAAATCACTTAACAAACATATCAAGGCATCTAATGGAATCAAGGTAAATTATATTTAGCTATTTTAAGATCTAAAAAGCATGTTTTCACTCTTGAGCACAATTAAAGGAGAATATACAAAACCATGCTATTTCATTGCATAAATGTGGGTAAAAGGTTATAAAATCCCCTAAATCAAGCATAAGATAAGCCATACAAATGGGGTTTATCAACCTCCCCACACTTAAACCAAGCATGTCCTCATGCTTAAGCCAAGAGAAAGCAAAGGGCATCAACATTTATTCAATGTAACCTATCTATATGCATCCTATCTACATAAATGCAACTAGACGCAAAATGATTCTACCTACTTGGTTAAAAATAAATCAATCCTCCAAGAGCATGTATAAACGGGTAGGGCTAAGGTCATATGACGATTCATGAATCCTACCAATTTTAGTATAAAAATGAAGTTCAAGTAGACTTGCAAAAAGAACACTCATGAAAGCCGGGAATCAAGGAGTTGAGCATCAAACCCTCACTGGAAGTGTTTGCACTCTAGTCGCTTGGTGTTTGGGGTTGATTCTCTCAATTCTCCCCTAATAATGCTTTCCAAGATTTGTTTTTCTTCTAACAATCAACAATTATTCAATGCATGCATACATGTATCATGAGGTCTTTTCTTTAGGTTGTAATGGGGCTAGGGTCAAGGTAGGGATGCATATTTGGTCCAGTGAGCTTGAAATTTGAATCTTTGATAAGCTTAAACTTCCCACCTAACCTATGACATCCTATACAAGTTCTAACCTAACTACCCATTTCTCATTTTTTCACATACTCATGTATCCCTTTTCATTTCACAACACTTATGCATTGATTTTATTGAGCTTCACTTGGGGCATTTTGTCCCCTTTTTATTGTTTTTTTCTTCTTTTCTTCCTTTTTCTATTTTTTTTCTTCTCTTTTCTTTTTCTTTTATTTTAATTTTTTTTTCATTTTTTTTCTGTCTTTCAAGCTACATACAAGAATATCAATGCATAAGGTCTATACATTTAATCAATACATGAGTACTTACCCAATTCCCAATATTTTCAATGAAAATACAAAACTACCCTTTTATTCACCCAATGTCCCAAGATTCCCACACTTGAGTGATACACACACACTAGCCTAAGCTAATCAAAGATCCAAATAAGGACATTTATTATTTTCCGCTTTTAATGCTTGTAATGTGCTAAAATAAGAACAAGTGGGTTAATCGTATGCTCAAATTTGGCTAACAAAGGAAGATAAAAGGTAAGGCCATTTGGGTAAGTGAGCTAATGAAATGATGGCCTCAATCATATAAATGCATGAATACACAAAATAATAGACATAAAGAATCAAACAAATTAAAGATTACAATCATAGGAAGAGGATAGTGCACACAAGAAGGAAAAATAAGTGGTTATAAGATGTAACCACACAATTAGGCTCAAATCTCACAAGCTTGTGTTCTTAGCTCAAAAACCATGTTCCAAAATAAATTCTTTCAAGAAAGTTCCACAAATTTTCTTTTTCAAATTGGTAGGGTGCCCTAAAATAGTTTCTTGGAAAGGAAATCATCACCCTAACCAAGTAGTCCTAATAAGAAAGAAGTGGTAAAAATATGTACAAATTCTAACTAACATGCAACCTATCATGCAATGCAACGACTAACTAACATTGGTGTTGAAAAGGAAATTTTTACCCATGGAGATCGGTCGAACGACAAAAGGAAATTTTTTACCCATGGAGATCGGTCGAACGACCTCCCCACACTTGAAGATTGCACCGCCCTCGGTACATGCAAAGAAGAGCAAGGTGGATGGGTGTTACAATTGATGGGCTCCTTTAAAAGGTTGTGCGGATGACTTGTTTGTTGCCCCATTTAGAAATTTTTCCTTTCTCCCTTCTTGGTGGCCAACCTAGAAGGAAAGAAAAGGAAAGAAAATTAAGCCTATAACAAAGATATCAAGGCAAATAGAACATAGGCGGGGGCTAATGCCAAATAAGAGTACGATTCCCTACTACATGGTAGCTACAACATGTGAGTGAGAAATCAATATAAGCAAAAGGCATATCAACTGATACTTGATGCAAGAGTAAAGTTAAAGCATGGAGAGTATATTGAGCATCAAGATCAAATAAGAATTGACACAAACAAGATTAGTGATACGCATGAAAGCATTTAATTCTATCCTAACTCAATGATGAAGTGGTACAAGAAAAAATAAAGGGTAATGAATTAGGAAGGACTAAAGCACTAATCTTGTGTGTTGACAAATATTACAATTAATGTAACAAGTCATGAAGCACCAAAACAAATGCAAGAAATTCTCAACAATTGAGTGAGAGAATTCAACACCATTATTAAAATGAGAAATTTAGAAAATAAAATGAGAACAAATTATAGAAACAAAATTAAAATGCAAAGAATAAAAGTATGCAAATGTAACAGACAAAAGGAAATGGAAGAAGAGAAAAATTTTTTTTTATATTTTTAATAATTTTTTTAGTATTTTATTTATTTATTTATTTATTTATTATTATATTTTTTTATTATTATTAAATTTTTTTATATTAAGAGAGAAAACAAAAAAAATCTTTCAAGAGAGGAAGAAGAAAAAAAATGAGAAAGAAAGAAGAAGAGAAGAGGAAAGAAGGAGAAAGGAGGAAGGAGAAAAGCAGGGAGCAAATCCGCGCGCGCGCACAGCGCGCTTACGCGCGGATGAGGTTGGGACGATCCGCACGCGCGCGCACAGCGCGCTTACGCGTGGATGAGCTTGTGCTCCCAGCACAATGCTGGCACAATGCGCGCACAACTCTCTGGTTTTTGTACCAGAAGTTGCGGAAGTGCAATGTGCGCGCGCGCGCACAGCGTGCTAGCGCGCCGATGGCCGTTTTTTTTGTGCCCAAAAAGCAGAAAAAATGCCCAAGAGCTCCCTATAATGTCCAAAACTCTTCTTTATTCAATCAAATATCAAACAATTCACAAAAATGAAATTTGATTTTAGGATTTATTCATCTACTACTAATGAATACAACATACTAACAACCAATCTTTACCAACAAATCAATATGAAATGAAAATCTACCTACAATGGCAACTCAAATCACTTATTAAACAAAACTAAAAGAGGATGGAAAGAGTTTACCATGGTGGGGTGTCTCCCACCTAGCACTTTTAGTTTAAGTCCTTAAGTTGCACTTATAGGGAGCTCTTCTCAAGGTGGCTTGTGCTTATACTCATCTTGGAACTTCCACCATTGCTTGAATCTCCAATAAGCTCCATTCTTCAATTTCAATATCTTCAAGCTTTGATGGAGTCCTCCACAAACCATGAGCTCCCAAATTTGATTTTCATTGTGTGATCTGGGATCCCACACTTTGTTTTGACACCCGTCCTTAAATTGATCATCATTATTCCATCCGGGTGGTGTGACCTTGGAATTCTCAAAGAGGCTTCCAAACAACTTCCTAGACCCATGCAATTTGGTTCTATACCAAACATTGCTCTTGAATTTTGAGCTTACAACCGTCATGAGCTTAGAATGATGTTTCCAACCACTACACAACTCTCTTATACTTTTTACTCCAAAAAGAGCTCTAAGTTGACCATCATTTTCAATTAAACCATATTCAAGTGAGAAAGTAAGGCTTAGGGGTAAGAGTTTTACCCACTTGAATGTTGTGTTGGATGGTGACTTGGGAAGGGAGACCTTCCCATACTTAGACAATGCAAGGTTTACTTCTTTAGGCTCTTCTTTGGTTGTTTCCACCTCTTCGCAAGCTTCTTCAATTTCAACCTTTTCCCATTTTTCACTTGGCTTGGTGTTATCTTCAAGAACTTCATCTTGCCCAATGGGAGGTGATTCAACGTTGGATAGGAATTCATTGATGAATGAATCCATCTCTTGATCAACCTCTTCATATTCTCCAATTTCGATATACACCATACCAACTTTTTCCTCTTGGTAGCTCTCTTTTGATTCACTCTCTTCTTCACTGTTCACCAAGGGTATGGGAGGTTGTGCACACTCTTCTATAATTTCAACTCCATGTCCAATGGGAGAGGATTCCATTGTAGAGAGAAATTCATCCATGATTGAATCCATCTCTTGATAAACATCTTCCAAGTCTCCAACAATGATATGCCTTAGAGGTTGCGCACCCTCCTCAACATCAATGTCAAGCTTCTTGGAAGAGTGCTCCATGATGCTACATTCCCTTGGATTTTCAACATCTCCTAAATCTTCAACCACTTCTTCCTTTTCTTCAACAATTATGGCTTCCTCTAGTTGTTCTAACACAAAATTTGACTCCTCCTTCTCCACCGGATTTTCCAATTTCTCCTTCATGCTTTGTTCTTCTTTTGACTTTTCAAATGGGGCTACGGAAGCACCTTGAGTATTGAAACATTGGTGGGCTAAAGTGTGCACCACTTTGGTCAAATTGGTCACAAACTCAAGTGTATCCCGCTTCATGGCTTCTTGTCCTTGAAGTAACAAAGTGAGAGAATCGTCTATTGGGGCTTGGGGTGAATAGGAAGGTTCCTTATTTTGGAGAGAGGGTTCATGGTAGGAAGGTGGTTCTTCTTGGTAAAGGTATGGAGATGGTGAGTATTGAGGTGGTTCTTGGGAGTAATCTTGATATGGTTGTGGTGATTCTAGAGGTTCTTGCTCATAATGGCCATAAAAATATGGTATGGATGATTGGTCATATGATGGATATGGATCATAGGAAGGTGCTTGGTATGGAAAGGCTTGTGAGAATGGTTGAGGTTCATGTTGAGGATGAGATTCATAGGCATATGATGGTGATTGTTGAGTGTCACAAAAAGTGTCATCATAGCCGTTAAATTGACATGCATTAGGATGGAAATTATACCTATAGTTATCCGGAGGTTGTTGCCAATAGGAGTGATCAATTCTTTGAGGCTCCTCCCATCTTTGTTGGTTCCATCCATAATGAGTGTCATTATTGAGGTGCACATTTCCTACAACAAAATTAGAACCAAACTCAAAGCCAAAGTGAGAATTCATAGTGAGAGAACAAAATAAAACTAACAAAAATTAAGAAACAAACAAAAGATAATCCTATTCACAATATTCACATATGTACAATAACCAATAACACAACACCATTGCAATTCCCCGGCAACGGCGCCATTTTGATGATTGGATTTTTCACGGTTTAGAATTTCACAAATGAAATCTCGTTGAAGTATAGTCTCTAAACCAACAATAATCCTCTCATACAAAAATTTGTTTGTCACAAGTACAAACCCCTAAAATCTATAAACCGGAGTATTTAAACCTCGGGTCGTCTCTCAAAGGACTTGCAGGGTAGTGTTCTCGTTATTGGTTATGGACTTGTTTATTTTGGGGTTTTGGATGAGAAATATGAATAGTAAATGGTAAGAAAACTTTATTAACAAAATGGTCTTGGCAAGGTTTGGTTGTCAAGGGTCTTCATCATTATCACTAGCCACAAGTATGGTAGTTGCAAGGATTAATCCCACTTAGTCATCCTTAAATCAATTAACAAAGGAAAGTCAAGTGAGTTATATCAATCCTAGTCCATAAATCCTAGCTTTTCACTAATTGGATTAATGAGGGCTAGAGTTAATGGCTATCAACTATCAATCAATTGGACACTAGTGACTCAAGAAATCCTAAGTTACCTTCTCAAGCCAAGAACATAAAATTCTAGTCTAACATTCTTCCAAGCATTTAATCAAACACTTGGAAGGCACAAAAGAAAAGTATAGTAAATCACAACAAGTATGAATTCTAACTACAATTGAATACAATGAATTAACATAAATAATTAAGAAAATCACAATTATCATGAATTACCTCAAATTGCATTATTAAAAGAAAACAAAGAGAACAAGAGTATCTCAATTACAAAACCTAGAAACAAAATAAGAGAAATTACAACAAGAGAATAAGGATAGAGAGAAGAACCAAAGTGTAGCAATCATCAATTGAAGGTAGAAGTAGAAGGAGACTTGAATTAAACCTAGAACTATTAGATCCTAATCTAACCCTAATTCCTAATCCTAATTCTAGAGAGAAGGGAGAGCTTCTCTCTCTAACTCTAACTACTTCTAAAACTAAACTATGAGTAATGATCAAAAGTATGTTGATTCCTCTTCAATCCTTGGCTTAAATAGCATCAGAAATGAGTTGGATTGGGCCCACAAGGCTTCTAAAATCGCTGGCCACGTGTTGCATTAAGTGGGTCATGTGCCACCATCGGCGCGTCCGCGTACCGTGCGCGTGCACGCTCCTATGCGCAATGCAACTATGGCAAATCTTATATCGTTTCAAAACCTGGATGTTAGCTTTCCAACCCAACTAAAACCACATCATTTGGACCTCTGTAGCTCAAGTTATGGTCATTTAAGTGCGAAGAGGTCGGCTTGACAGCTTTCCGGTTCTTTCATTTCTTCATGAGTTCTCCAACTTTTCATGCTTTCTTTCTTCATTCCCTTGATCTAATATTTGCCTCCTAAACCTTAAATCACTTAACAAACATATCAAGGCATCTAATGGAATCAAGGTAAATTATATTTAGCTATTATAAGATCTAAAAAGCATGTTTTCACTCTTGAGCACAATTAAAGGAGAATATACAAAACCATGCTATTTCATTGCATAAATGTGGGTAAAAGGTTATAAAATCCCCTAAATCAAGCATAAGATAAGCCATACAAATGGGGTTTATCAACCATCGGATCGATACAAGCAATCAATTAACACTTATCCAAAGAATAACTACTTCCTTAAATCTCTCTTTCTCACTTCTAGAAGAAAGATCTCAACAAACCTAAGATAAAGGGAAGGTTATCCACCATCAGAAGTGGAACTACTTTAACGGTGGTTGTTGGTTCATCTTCTATAAATACACTGATATACTCAGGTAAACCTCAGTTCCAATATACTTAAACCTGCTTAACCCCTTGCTGACTTAGACATCGGATTGTCTTGCAAGTACCACTCCCCACCTTTTTAAATACACAACTCGAACAGCGGCTCTTTGACGCAGGACAAGTCAGAGATCACTCCATTGGATGTTTGGGTCTCATAAGCAAGCCCAATCCACATCTGTTTCAGGTAACCCCCGAAACAAATACCTTCTTCAGAAATACATGATTGACAAAACATCAATTTAGGAAGACAGATATTATAATCCTTAAAGATAAGGTAGTAATCATTTTATTAAGGAGATTGTACAAGAAAAGTTATTTTAACAATAGATCTTGTCAAGAATACTTGTTAAAGATATTTTAAAAGAAAAATTATCGTTAAAAAGAACTTTTAATATTTTTAATAATAAATAGTTATTTTGTTTCCTTAACAATATAATTGCTTTCCTTTTTTGTGTCTAAACAAGAAAAGAAACAAAGCAAACACTATCTTATATCCGAGTGGATGATTTGCTGGAGATTAACACAAGGCTTAGACCAAATAACATGATTAGAGTTACTCTTGGCACCATATATATTTAGCCATCCAATCCGTATCTCTATTTGCTTCTTGGGACACCCATTCAATGTGAACAAGCCAAGGACGATATAAAAGCTCCTGAATCTTGTGAACCAAATCTGTTACTTCAGATGAATATCCACTTGTAAACTCATGCATGATGGGCAGAATGTCAAGGCAATCTGTTTCACATATAATATCACTCAAACCGCAATCCCAAGCTAAAACCAGCCCCCTCCAAGCAGCAAATAATTCACATCTGATGACAGACCAAGGGGGAATGCTTCCAGAGCAGCCCGAGATCCAATCTCCCTTAGAATCTCTAATAATACACCCAAATCCCGTCAAATTTGAATCCATATACAAGTTTGCATCACAATTAACTTTAAAACTATTGCCTACCGGTGGTTCCCAACAAAGGCAATTTCGGAGAGACCTAAAGGCACTGTTTCGATTCTTGTAAATCTGTAAGTCCTTGGCGGTAATTCTGGCCCAGGCAACAACCTTGTGGTCTGTCCAAGGGTTGTCAGTATTGAATATGTCATTGCACCTATGTCTCCATACCTACCAAAGCCCTGCAACAAAGGACGCCTCATAGTTAGCCAAAGCCTTCCGAAACCACTCTTCAAGAGCAGTACCAGCCGTTGAATTTAGGATACTAGGATCCAACATATGCCAAATTGCCTTTGATCGTTCACAGTCTTTAAGGCAATGCTCCATAGTCTCATACGCCTTGTTACATCTTTTACACATATCTGAAGAAGCTAAATGCCGCTTGAATCGAAAGATCTCAGTTGGTAAAGCATCATGTAAGCCAAGCCACATAGTAAATTTGAACTTCTCTGAAATGTTTGTATTCCACAACCAGTTCCAATTACTATTGACATTCCAATTTAATGTTTTCTTTAATAACCATCTGTAACCCTCCTGATAAACCACTATTTTATGGTTTATATTGTGCTCAATTGAGTGATTTTTATCAAAATTATTGCCCACTTATTCATATGATTTGCATGAATTTACAATTCCTTCCCAAAACTGATCCATGATTGAAAACTTGCTTCCTGGAGATCTTTTTATCGTGTATTTTAATTCTCTTTTATACTATTCGATGCCGTGATCCGTGTGTTAAGTGCTTCAGGCTTCATAGGGCAGGAATGGCTTAGAGAATAGAGAGGAAGCTTGCAAAAAGGGAAGGAGCACAAGAAATAAAGGAGACAACCAGCAGACAGTGACGCGCACGCATGGCTAATGTGTGCATGCGAATTGGACAAAATTACAGCGACGCGTACGCGTACCTGACGCGTACGCATGGATTGGAGTTCGCGTAACGATGCGAGCGCATGCCTGACGCGCACGCGGAGAGAGGAAAATCGTCAACTAACGCGTACGTGTGACTGACGCGTACGCGTGACATGCGCAATCTGCAGAAAATTCAGGAAACGCTGGAGATGATTTTGGACCGTATTTTGACCCAAATTTCAGCCCAAAAACACAGATTAAAGTCAGGGAACATACAGAGACTCAAGATATCACACATATAATTCACTTTTCATAATTTAGATGTAGTTTTTAGAGAGAGAGGTTCTCTCATCTCTCTTCAGTTTTAGGATTAGGATTCCTCTTAAAGGATTTATGATTTTTTCTTCTCAATTTCTAGGTTTAATGTTCCTTTTATTTATTTTCCCAATTTACTTTATGAAGTTTTCCATGTTAGATTTGAATTTATGTTTAAACGTAATTTGATGTGTTTCAGATTTATGATTGCTTTATTCTATTTATGATGTCTTCAATTTAATTTAGAATTTTTCCTTTTGGCTTTGTGATGACTACGCATCATGTTATGTTTTTCTATGCTTTTTCATATAAAAATCAATTCATAATGCTTAATTATGGGAGTGTTTTGGCGATTAAATTGAATATTGCTTTGATTGCTTGAGTTAATGAATTTTGTAGGAAATTATGGAAAATGAAGCAATAAAAGCACTAATAGAGGAAGCACACTCCCAAGGTGGCAAAAAGTTGGAAACAAACTCAAAGAGAAGCAAAGAGGATTTGCAACCCTGACCTCTTCACACTCCAACAAGAATAACTCGAGCTACAAAGCTCCAAATGAGGTGATCTCAGTGTCATTAGAAAGTAGACTTCTAGAGATCATAACTTGGGCTAGAGAAGTCCAATTGACATGCTTCCAGCGGCGTTGGAAAGCTGAGATCTAGGGCTTTTCAAAGATATATAATAGTCTATAGTGAAAATTCAATTTGGGGACCCAAACAGACCAATACTTCAGCGTGTAAGGTTTTCCAAACCTTCAAAAGCCCAAAATGCCACTTCAATGACACTCCACATTGGCCACTTCAAAATACTCCAATCCCTTCATTTATTCTTCAATGTTTCAAGCTTCTATGAAGGGAGTTAAAAGTTCACAAGCCCAAGTCAAGCCACAATTAACAATCAATCAAGGCCACAAGAATCATCTAGAAGTAATTAGAAAATTTGCATTTGATTGTAATTTCATTTAAATTTGTAATTTAGGTAGCTTATAAATAGGGCCTTAGATTCATCATTTGACACACACCATGGAGGGGTGGAGGTGACTCCACTCCCCTTTCACTCTCATTCTCTTCTTCTTCCATTTTCTTTCATACACACTTTTGTAAATATTTTTGTTATTATGAGTTTCTAATTTCCAACATTTGGGAAAGAGAGCTCTATTACAATTTAATGGGTTGATTTATTTTCATTCTTCATCTTCAATTCTTCTTTCATTGTTTCTTTAGAGAGAGTCTTTGTGCTTCAAAGATCTAATTACTATCGAGAGAGGGATTAGATCTATTTAAATTCTATGATGGACTTGAGAAAGGAGTCATAGAATTTAGTCTGAGGCTCTTCTCTCACAACTCTCTTGATTGATAATTCTTAGCTTGATATGTGAGATGTAATCACTTTGAATTGAAATCTTGAGGGTTGTGTGGCTCTAAATTAGAGACCATTCTTCATCTCTTCTCATGGGCAATTAGATCAAGAGATTGGCAATTGATCAAGTTAAGAGAAATCAAATCACCAAGAGATTGGGGTTTGATTACTTATGATTTGCCAAGAGATCAATGATTGCATGATTGAAGTGGAGATGAGAATTGTTGATCTTGAGAATGCAATATCTCTTGATCCAATGTTAATTTCATTCTTAATTCTTGTTATTTACTTCTTGTCTTTAATTCTTGTCATTTAATTGTTCTCTTTAAATTCTTGTCATTTACTTATGCACATTTATGGCTTTCTTTATTTTGGCACATTTATGCCTTCCAAGTGTTTGTAGAAATACTTCACTTGGTTTTACTTTCTTGTCATTTACTTTCCTTGCACTTTATTGCTTTTATTTAATTTCAAGTCATTTACATTTCTTGTTGTTTATCACTCAAACTTAAATAGTCTAACTAGAATAATTAATCAACTATTGCTTGCTTAATCCATTAATCCTCGTGGGATCGACCTCACTCTAAGTGAGTTTTACTACTTGATACGACCCGATATACTTGCCAGTAATTACGTGAAATTAATTTTCGCGCATCAAGTTTTTGGCGCCGTTGCCGGGGATTAATTGTGATTAACAAACCACCGGTTGATTAATTTTCTATATTAGACATTTTTTTCCGTTTTTACTTTACTTTTTTTATTTTTATTTCTCTTTTCTTATTGCAAGTTAAGTGTTTGTGTTATTGCCTCACTAAGAATTCTTTAGTTGTGACACAAGGAATTTCAATTTTTCTTGGTGGTTGTGTTTGACACAACATTTTTCAATTAAAATGGAATTTACCTCACATGTTGATCAATCATATTACATGGGATATTGTCCACCACCACAAAATGATTTATGTCATTATCCTCATGGTGGATGGGAATATCAACAAGAAATGATGGATCATGAGCAATCAACCCAAATGGGACATGCCCCTAGGTCACACAATAATCAAGCAAGTTACATGGGGTATTTTCCACCACCATAAAATGATTCAAGTTACTATACTAATTGTGGTTGGGAAAATCAAGATCAAGGAATGATGGAGTTTGAGCAATCAAACCAAATGGGATACTTCCCAAGAACACAACTATCCAAATTGTGATTCGGAAGGACAAAACCAAAGAGAATTCAATATTTCCTATCCCATCCATCAAGAGCCCTCACCTCTTAATTATCCAACCTCATCTCCAAATTTTTCATATCAAAATTCTTCATCACTTGAGTTTGCCTCAACACAAAATTCCTTCCAAAATCCATACAATTCAATTCATCAACCACAAAATACATTTGATTACCCACACAATTCATTCCATATCCCTCAACAACACTTCACCACAACATCCAAAATTCCACAAAATTCACCCCAACCTTCTCCTCTCTTGCTACAAATAGAATAATGCCTCCAAAGTTGCCTAGAAACTCAAGAGAGAGCTAGAGAACTCATGGAAAGACAAGAACAATATTGGAAGGAACGAGAGAGCCTTTTTGAGAAGATGGATAGACACTTAGAGCTTAGCAAGGAAGATGAAGACCAATTTGCAGGTGTAAAGGAGGAATTGGAAGAACAAGAAAAAGAGGCCCTACACCAAGTAAAATCCCAATGAAGAATGATGTTGTAAGGGAGGAAAACAACCAAGGGAGTCCACACTCCAATGAAGTAGAAAGTTGTATGGAAGATGATTTAATTGAACCATCAATCCAAGAGGTTCTTGATGAAGTGGACACTCCAACCATCACACAACACCTAAGTCTTGAAATCAAGGAAGTGAAGGCAATCAATAAAAACATTCAAAGAAGGATTGTGACCAAGAAACAAAAGACAACATCCATAAAAAAGAGAAGGTCAACAAAAAGCAATCCAACCCCAACCCCAACAAGTAAGAGGAATCAAGCTAATAACAACAAAAGAAGGCTTGTTAGGAGACAATCAAATCAAGGGGCATCAATTTTCTCTTCTTCTCCCCTGAAGTCATTTCTTTTAACCAATTGGAAGAAGAGGAAGAAAATTAAGAACCACATGTCAAGCTAATGACATTAAAAGAGCGCTTGTTGGGAGGCAACCCAACCGTTGGTAACATTTTCTTTCCTTGCTTAGTTTACTTTCAATAATTTGGGATATGATTGCATTCTAAGTTTGGTGTTGCATGCAACAATTTGATCTTCAATCTTTAGTGGGTACTTGCATCATTCTAAAATGAAAGTATCACACTAAGTTTGGTGTTGCCACTTACCTTTCATGCATAGTACCATGCACAACTCACTTATTGATGCAATCATATTGTCTCTTTTCTTTGTGCCTTGATTGTCATCTTTAATTTTTGCTTGCTTAAACACATGCATTACTTACATCTCTTCTTGAAGACATTCATGATTAATCATAAATTCCACCACCATTATTTTATTTGTTGCTAGAGGACAAGCAATCATTCTAAGTTTGGTGTTGGAGAAGGAAGGAGTAGGAGGAAAATGACAATAACAAAGATGAATATCTACAAGGTGGTTAAGTTCTTTTTCCTCTTATTTATCTTCTATACTTTCAATTGCATGATTGTCTTCCATTTCTTTTATATGCATGTGTGTTCTTCTTTTTGGAAAAGCATAGCTTGATATTTGAATTGCAACATGTTGCTTTTACATCATAACTACCATCTTGAATTTTGTGAGTCAAAGTAATTAAGTATCATGATCATAAACAAACAAGGTAATTATAGAAGAATCTAGCATGAGCATATAAGTATTGGAAGGCTAGCATGACTATTGTTGCTCAATTACATTTGAATTTGTTTAATTGAAGTTTTCATCTAGGACATTTTATGAAATGTTTGAAATATTGAAAACCTTGAACAAGCAAATCAATTAAAAGATTAAGAAAGAAAAAGGGAAAAGTGAGAAAGTTGAAGACTCTGAGTACCAATGACATTTCATTAGTCAAGTACTTGTGGTGTTTATGTATCAAGCAAAAAGCTTGAAAACAAAACACTTAGAGTCAAGACTAGACTCAAGTGCAAAGCACTCCCTCAAAGCTCAAGGCTCTAAGCACCAATGATTAGAAGGAAAGTAAAGAAAAGAAATAAATGAGCTTAAAAAGTCCTCTAATTAAATGCTTGTGGTGCTTATGTATCAAGTGGTAATACTTGAAAACAAAGCATTTAGAGTCAAAGCTTTTAACTAATGGTGCAAAGCACCCAAGAAGCTAAGCTAAGAAAAAGATGAAAAGCTTGTTTCAAGTAAGGAATACAAAGAAAAATATTTCATAAAATGAGCTAGATAGAAGCATCAATCATTTGAATTTCTTTTGAGATTGTAGCATGCATAATAAACTAGCCAACCATGAACATTTAATTGCTATTCTTCTCACCTTGGATTGTCAATCTTTATTGAATGATTCTTTGTTTGCTTGAGGACAAGCAAAGTTTAAGTTTGGTGTTGTGATGACTACGCATCATGTTATGTTTTTCTATGCTTTTTCATATAAAAATCAATTCATAATGCTTAATTATGGGAGTGTTTTGGTGATTAAATTGAATGTTGCTTTGATTGCTTGAGTTAATGAATTTTGTAGGAAATTATGAAAAATAAAGCAATAAAAGCACTAATAGAGGAAGCACACTCCCAAGGTGGCAAAAAGTTGGAAACAAACTCAAAGAGAAGCAAAGAAGATTTGCAACCCTGACCTCTTCACACTCCAACAAGATTAACTCGAGCTACAAAGCTCCAAATGAGGTGATCTCAGTGTCATTAGAAAGTAGACTTCTAGAGCTTTCCAACCATATATAACACTTTATAGTTTACACTGATTTGAGGAGACAAATTGCTATTCGTTTAGCTTCACAATTTCAGCGTAAAACAAGTCCCTACAGTTTGTCAGACTGATCTCTTCACCTTCAAAAGATCATAACTTGGGCTAGAGAAGTCCAATTGACATGCTTCCAGCGGTGTTGGAAATCTGAGATCTAGGGCTTTCCAAACATATATAATAGTCTATAGTGAAAATTCAATTTGGGGACCCAAACAGACCAATACTTCAGCGTGTAAGGTTTTCCAAACCTTCAAAAGCCCAAAATGCCACTTCAATGACACTCCACCTTGGGCCACTTCCAAATACTCCAATCCCTTCATTTATTCTTCAATGTTTCAAGCTTCTATGAAGGGAGTTAAAAGTTCATAAGCCCAAGTCAAGCCACAATTAACAATCAATCAAGGCCACAATAATCATCTAGAAGTAATTAGGAAATTTGCATTTGATTGTAATTTCATTTGAATTTGTAATTTAGGTAGCTTATAAATAGGGCCTTAGATTCACACACACCATGGAGGGGTGGAGGTGACTCCACTCCCATTTCACTCTCATTCTCTTCTTCTTCCATTTTCTTTCATACACACTTTTGTAAATATTTTTGTTATTTTGAGTTTCTAACTTCCAACATTTGGGAAAGAGACCTCTATTGTAATTTAATGGGTCGGTTTATTTTCATTCTTCATCTTCAATTCTTCTTTCATTGTTTCTTTAGAGAGAGTCTTTGTGTTTCAAAGATCTAATTACTATCGAGAGAGGGATTAGATCTATTTAAATTCTATGATGGACTTGAGAAAGGAGTCATAGAATTTAGTTTGAGGCTCTTCTCTCACAACTCTCTTGATTGATAATTCTTAGCTTGATATGCGAGATGTAATCACTTTGAATTGAAATCTTGAGTGTTGTGTGGTGATGAGCGGATAATTTATACGCTTTTTGGCATTATTTTTAGGTAGTTTTTAGTAAGTTCAAGCTACTTTTAGGGATGTTTTCGTTAGTTTTTATGTTAAATTCATATTTCTGGACTTTACTATGAGTTTGTGTATTTTTCTGTGATTTTAGGTAATTTCTGGCTGAAATTGAGGGACATGAGCAAAACTCTGAAAAAGGCTGACAAAAGGACTGCTGATGTTGTTGGAATCTGACCTTCCTGTACTCGAAATGGATTTTTTGGAGCTACAGAACTCCAAATGGGGCTTTCTTAATGGTGTTAGAAAGTAGACACCCAGAGCTTTCCAGCAATATATAATAGTCCATACTTTATTCGGAAATTGATGACGTAACTTGGCATTGAACGCCAAGTACATGCTGCTGTCTGGAGTTAAACGCCAGAAACACGTCATGATCCGGAGTTGAACGCCCAAAACACGTTATAACTTGGCATTCAACTCCAAGAAAAGCCTCAGCTCGTGGATAGATCAAGCTCAGCCCAAACATACACCAAGTGGGCCCCGGAAGTGGATTTATGCATCAAATTACTTACTCATGTAAACCCTAGTGGCTAGTTTAGTATAAATAAGACTTTTTACTAGTGTATTAGTCGTCTTTTGACCACGTTTCATCTTTGGTCTCAGTTTTGTTTTATTCTTCATCTTAGGAGGCTATTGATCACATTCAGGGGGCTGGCCATTTGGCCATGCCTGAACCATTCACTTATGTATTTTCAACGGTAGAGTTTCTGCACACCACAGATTAAGGGTGTGGAGCTCTACTGTACCTCAAGTTTCAATACAATTATTATTACTTCCTATTCAATTCTCTTCTATGACTCGGTAGGGTCCCTTCCAGTTTGCTGCCAGCTTTCTTTCTCCAGGTCGAGTTGTTCCGATGTTATTTCGGATTAGGACGAGGTCATTCTTGGCAAAACCTTGTGGCACTACCTTTTGATTGTATCTTGAAGCCATTTGACGTTTTAATGCCTCTTCCCTGATCCGAGCTCTTTCTCGGATTTCCGGAAGTAGGTTGATGAATGGATTTTTGACAGTTTAGAATTTCACTAATGAAATTTCGTTATAAAGTATAGTCTCTAAACCAACAATAATCCTTTCATACAAAAATTTGGTTGTCACAAGTACAAACCCCTAAAATCTATAAACTGAAGTATTTAAACCTCGGGTCGTCTCTCAAAGGACTTGCAGGGTAGTGTTCTTGTTATCGGTTATGGACTTATTTATTTTGGGGTTTTGAATGAGAAAAATGGATAGCAAATGGTAATGAAATTCTATTAACAAAATGGTCTTGGCAAGGTTTGGTTGTCAAGGGTCTTCATCATTATCACTAGCCACAAGTATGGCAGTTGCAAGGATTAATCCCACTTAGTCATCCTTTAATCAAATAGCAAAGGAAAGTCAAGTGAGTTATATCAATCCAAGTCCATAAATCCTAGCTTTCCACTAATTGGATTAATGAAGGCTAGAGTTAATGGCTATCAACTATCAATCACTTGGACATTAGTAATTCAAGAAATGCTAAGTTACCTTCTCAAGCCAAGAACATAAGATCCTACTCTAACATCCTTCCAAGCATTTCATCAAACACTTGGAAGGTGCAAAAGAAAAGTATAGTAAATCACAACAAGAATGAATTATAACAACAATTAAATGCAAAGAATTAACAACAACAATCAAGGAAAACACAATTATTATGAATTGCCTCAAATTGCATTATTAAAAGAAAATAAAAGGACAAGAGTATATCAATTACAAGACCTAGAAACAAAATAAGAGAAATTACAACAAGAGAAGAGGGATAGAAAGAAGAACCAAAGTGTAGCAATCACCAATTGGAGGTAGAAGTAGAAGGAGACTTGAATTAAACCTAGAACTATGAGATCCTAATCTAACCCTAATTCCTAATCCTAATTCTAGAGAGAAGAGAGAGCTTCTCTCTCTAGAAACAAACTCTAACTACTTCTAAAACTAAACTATGACTAATGATCAAAAGTATGTTGATTCCCCTTCAATCCTTGGCTTAAATAGCATCAGAAATGAGTTGGATTGGGCCCACAAGGCTTCTAAAATTGCTGGCCACGAGTTGCATTAAGTGGGTCATGTGCCACCATCGGCGCATCCGTGTACTGTGTGCGTGCGTGCCTCTATGCGCGATGCAACTATGGCAAATTTTATATCGTTTCGAAGCTCCAGATGTTAGCTTTCCAACCCAACTAGAACCGCATCATTTGGACCTCTGTAGCTCAAGTTATGGTCAATTAAGTGCAAAGAGGTTGGCTTGACAGCTTTTGCGATTCTTTCATTTCTTCATGAGTTCTCCATTTCTACATGCTTTTTCTCCATTCCCTTTGATCCAATCTTTGCCTCCTAAATCTGAAATTACTTAACAAACATATCAAGGCATCTAATAGAATCAAGGTGGATTAAATTTAGCTATTTTAAGACCTAAAAAGCATGTTTTCACTCTTAAGCACAATTAAAGGAGAATATACAAAATCATGCTATTTCATTGAATAAATGTGGGTAAAAGGTGATAAAATCCCCAAAAATCAATACAAATAAACCCTAAAAATGGGGTTTATCATAGGTCAAGTTCTTCCCTTTGAAGTTGGGAGTTGGCCTCTTCATTGTAGTGGATCACTCTGGGTGATCCTTTTTCAACCTCCACTGGGATCATTGCCTCCATTCCGTAAGCTAATCGGAAAGGTGATTCCCTTGTGGTGGAGTGTGGAGTTGTCTGATATGCCCATAGGACTTGCGGGAGCGCTTCAGCCCAAGCTCCCTTTGCATCCTGTAATTTCTGTTTTAACCCGGCTAATATGACTTTGTTGGCAGCTTCTGCTTGTCCGTTGGCCTAAGGGTGTTCTACGGATGTGAATTGGTGTTTTATGTTTAGATCGGCCACTAATTTTCTGATGCCTACATCTGTAAATTGAGTGCCATTGTCTGTGGTGATGGAGTATGGAACCCCAAACCTTGTGACAATGTTTTTATATAGTAATTTTTGACTTCTTTGAGCAGTGGCGTTAGCTAGGGTTTTACCTCAATCCATTTTGTGAAATAGTCTACCCCCACGATGAGGAATTTGACTTGTCTGGATCCTTGAAGGAAAAGACCGAGAAGGCCGAGTCCCCAGTTTGTGAATGGCCAAGGTGAGGTGGTGCACGAAATTGTGATCAATACTTTTCACAAATCAAATAATCCCCGGTAATGAATCCAAAAACTTGGTGTTCAATACCATGGCATAAACACAACTTCGCACAACTAACCAGCAAGTGTACTGGGTCGTCCAAGTAATAAACCTTACGCGAGTAAGGGTCGATCCCACAGAGATTGTTGGTATGAAGCAAGCTATGGTCACCTTGTAAATCTTAGTCAGGCAAACTCAAATGGATATGGGTGATATACGAATAAAACATAAAGATAAAGATAGGGATACTTATGCAATTCATTGGTGGGAATTTCAGATAAGCGTATGGAGATGCTGTGTTCCTTCCGTCTCTCTGCTTTCCTACTGTCTTCATCCAATCCTTCTTACTCCTTTCCATGGCAAGCTTATGCAAGGGTTTCACCGTTGTCAGTGGCTACCTCCCATCCTCTCAGTGGAAATGTTCAACGCACCCTGTCACGGCACGGCTATCCATCTATCGGTTCTCAATCAGGCCGGAGTAGAATCCAGTGATTCTTTTGCGTCTGTCACTAACGCCCCGCGTTCAGGAGTTTGAAGCTCGTCACAGTCATTCAATCATTGAATCCTACTCAGAATACCACAGACAAGGTTAGACCTTCCGGATTCTCTTGAATGCTGCCATCAGTTCTAGCCTATACCACGAAGACTCTGATCTCACGGAATGGCTGGCTCGGTTGTCAGGCGAGCACTCGGTTGTCAGGCGATCAACCATGCATCGTGTATCAGGAATCCAAGAGATATTCACCCAATCTAAGGTAGAACGGAGGTGGTTGTCAGGCACACGTACATAGGTGAGAATGATGATGAGTGTCACAGATCATCACATTCATCAAGTTGAAGAACAAGTGATATCTTGGAACAAGAACAAGCGGAATTGAATAGAAGAACAATAGTAATTGCATTAATACTCGAGGTACAGCAAAGCTCCACACCTTAATCTATGGTGTGTAGAAACTCCACCGTTGAAAATACATAAGAACAAGGTCTAGGCATGGCCGAATGGCCAGCCTCCCAAAGAGGGTTCAATCATAAAAACATGATCAAAAGCTCTAAATACAATAGTAAAAGGTCCTATATATAGAGAACTAGTAGCCTAGGGTGTACAGAGATGAGTAAATGACATAAAAATCCACTTCCGGGCCCACTTGGTGTGTGCTTGGGCTGAGCATTGAAGCATTTTCGTGTAGAGACTCTTCTTGGAGTTAAACGCCAGCTTTTATGCCAGTTTGGGCGTTTAACTCCCATTCTTGTGCCAGTTCCGGCGTTTAACGCTGGGAATTCTGAGGGTGACGTTGAACGCCAGTTTGGGCCATCAAATCTTAGGCAAAGTATGGACTATCATATATTGCTGGAAAGCACAGGATGTCTACTTTCCAACGCCGTTGAGAGCGCGCCAATTGGGCTTCTGTAGCTCCAGAAAATCCACTTCGAGTGCAGGGAGGTCAGAATCCAACAGCATCTGCAGTCCTTTTTAATCTCTGAATCAGATTTTTGCTCAGGTCCCTCAATTTCAGCCAGAAAATACCTGAAATCACAGAAAAACACACAAACTCATAGTAAAGTCTAGAAAAGTGAATTTTAACTAAAAACTAATAAAAATATACTAAAAACTAACTAGATCATACTAAAAACATACTAAAAACAATGCCAAAAAGCGTACAAATTATCCGCTCATCACAACACCAAACTTAAATTGTTGCTTGTCCTCAAGCAACTGAAAATCAAATAAGATAAAAAGAAGAGAATATGCAATGAATTCCAAAAACATCTATGAAGATCAGTATTAATTAGATGAGCGGGGCTTTTAGCTTTTTGCCTCTGAACAGTTTTGGCATCTCACTCTATCCTTTGAAATTCAGAATGATTGGCTTCTTTAGGAACTCAGAATCCAGATAGTGTCATTGATTCTCCTAGTTAAGTATGATGATTCTTGAACACAGCTACTTATTGAGTCTTGGCCGTGGCCCAAAGCACTCTGTCTTCTAGTATTACCACCGGATACATACATGCCACAGACACATAATTGGGTGAACCTTTTCAGATTGTGACTCAGCTTTGCTAGAGTCCCAAATTAGAGGTGTCCAGGGTTCTTAAGCACACTCTTTTTGCCTTGGATCACAACTTTATTTCTTTCTTTTTCTTTCTTTTTCTCTTTTTTTGTATTTTTTTTCAGATCCTCAGTAACATGTCTCCTTTTTCATCATTCTTTCAAGAGCCAATATTCATGAACCACAAATTAAAAAGACATATGCACTGTTTAAACATACATTCAGAAAACAAAAGTATTGCCACCACATCAAAATAATTAAACTGTTATAAAATTCAGAATTCATGCAATTCTACTCTTTTTCAATTAAGAACATTTTTTTATTTAAGAGAGGTGATGGATTCATAGGACATTCATAACTTTAAGGCAT
Source organism: Arachis hypogaea (assembly GCF_003086295.3). NCBI lineage: Eukaryota > Viridiplantae > Streptophyta > Magnoliopsida > Fabales > Fabaceae > Arachis > Arachis hypogaea. Next base: position 49,805,793 of record NC_092045.1, read on the forward strand.
AGACACTAAGACATTAATGATCACAAGACACAAACATAGACAAACATAAGCACTAAAATTCGAAAAACAGGAAAATAAAGAACAAGGAAATTGAAGAACGGGTCCACCTTAGTGATGGCGGCTTGTTCTTCCTCTTGAAGATCCTATGGAGTGCTTGAGCTCCTCAATGTCTCTTCCTTGTCTTTGTTGCTCCTCTCTCATGATTCTTTGATCTTCTCTAATTTCATGGAGGAGAATGGAATGTTCTTGGCGCTCCACCCTTAGTTGTCCCATGTTGGAACTCAATTCTCCTAGGGAGGTGTTTAGTTGCTCCCAATAGTTTTGTGGAGGAAAGTGCATCCCTTGAGGCATCTCAGGGATTTGATGATGAGAGGGGTCTCTTGTTTGCTCCATCCTCTTCTTAGTGATGGGCTTGTCCTCATCAATGGGGATGCCTCCCTCTATGTCAACTCCAACTGAATAACAGAGGTGACAAATGAGAGGAGGAAAGGCTAACCTTGCCAAGGTAGAGGACTTGTCCGCCACCTTATAAAGTTCTTGGGATATTGATGAGCGGATAATTTATACGCTTTTTGGCATTGTTTTCATATAGTTTTTAGTAAGTTTAAGCTACTTTTAGGGATGTTTTCATTAGTTTTTATGTTAAATTCACATTTCTGGACTTTACTATGAGTTTGTGTGTTTTTCTGTGATTTCAGGTAAATTCTGACTGAAATTGAGGGATTTGAGCAAAACTCTGAAGAAGGCTGACAAAAGGACTGCTGATGCTGTTGGATTCTGACCTCCCTGCACTCGAAATGGATTTTCTGGAGCTACAGAACTCCAATTGGCGCGCTCTCAACGGCGTTGGAAAGTCGACATCCAGGGCTTTCCAGCAATATATAATAGTCCATACTTTATTCGAAGAATGACGACGTAACTTGGCGTTAAACGCCAAGTACACGCTGCTGTCTGGAGTTAAACGCCAGAAAAACGTCATGATCCGGAGTTAAACGCCCAAAACACGTCATAACTCAAAGTTTAACGCCAAGAAATGCCTCTACACGTGGATTAATCAAGCTCAGCCCAAGCACACACCAAGTGGGCCCCGGAAGTGGATTTATGCATCAATTACTTACTCATGTAAACCCTAGTAGCTAGTCTAGTATATATAGGACATTTATCTATTGTATTAGACATCCTGGATTGTATTTTGAATCCTGTGATCACGTTAGGAGAGGGCTGGCCATTCGACCATGCCTGAACTCTTTGCTTATGTATTTTCAACGGTGGAGTTTCTGCACACCATAGATTAAGGGTGTGGAGCTCTGCTGTACCTCAAGTATTAATGAAATTCTATTATCTTTTATTCAAATCTCTCTTATTCTTATTCCAAGATATTCATTCGTACCCAAGAACATGATGAATGTGATGAGTCAGATTACCCTCATTATTATTCTCACTTATGAATGTGAGTGATTGACAACCACTTCCGTTCTACATGCAACAGAGCTTGAATGCGTATCTCTTAGATTCCCCAACAGAATCTTCGTGGTATAAGCTAGATAGATGGCGGCATTTATGAGGATCCGGAAAGTCTCACCTTGTCTGTGGTATTCCGAGTAGGATCCTGGGAATCCGGAAAGTCCAACCTTGTCCGTGGTGTTCCGAGTAGGATTCTGGTAATGACTGACCGTGACGTGATTCAAACTTTAACCTGCTGGGCGTTAGTGACAGACGCAAAAGAGGGATTCTATTCCAGTAGGAGCGGGAACCAACCGGTGATTAGCCGTACTGTGACAGAGTGCGTTAGCATAGTTTTCACTGCGAGGATGGGATGTAGCCATCAGCCATGGGTGATGCCTCCAGACTGGTTAGCTGTGCGAGTGACAGCCGCACAGGATATTTCCCCGTGAGGAATGAAAGTAGCCACAGTTGATGGTGAACCCCTATACAAAGCTTGCCATGGAAGGGAGTAAGAAGGACTGAGTAGAAGGAGTAGGAGAACAGGCGTCCAAGAGCTCTACAGCATCTCTATCCGCTTATCTGAAATTCCCACCAATGAATCTGCATAAGTATCTTTATCCCTTTCATTATTTCTATTTTCGAAAACCCATAAACCTTTTTTTAATCTGCCTAACTGAGATTTGCAAGGTGACCATAGCTTGCTTCATACCAACAATCTCTGTGGATTCGACCCTTACTCACGTAAGGTTTTTACTTGGACGACCCAGTACACTTGCTGGTTAGTTGAACGGAGTTGTGAAAATAAACAATGCCCTCAGAGTAAACATCCTACAAGTAGAAAGAACAAGTGATCACAATTTCGTCCACCAAGTTTTTGGCGCCGTTGCCGGGGATTGTTCGAGTATGGACAACTGACGGTTCATCTTGTTGCTCAGATTAGGTAATTTTCTTTCCAAAAATCTTTTTCAAAAATTTTTCTTTTATTTTTCGTTTTTCCAAAAATATTTTCGAAAAAATTAATAAAAATACAAAAAAATTAGAAAATCATAAAAATAAAAAATATTTTGTGTTTCTTGTTTGAATTTTGTGTTAATTTTTAAGTTTGGTGTCAATTGCATGCTTTTAAAATTTTTCTTGCATTTTTTTCGAAAATCTCATGCATTCATAGTGTTCTTCATGATCTTCAAGTTGTTCTTGATAAGTCCTCTTGTTTGATCTTGAGGTTTTCTTATTTTGTGTCTTTTCTTGTTTTTCATGTGCATTTTTGCATTCATATTTTCCATGCATTAAAAATTTCTAAGTTTGGTGTCTTGCATGTTTTCTTTGCATTAAAAATTTTTCAAAATTATGTTCTTGATGTTCATCATGATCTTCAAAGTGTTCTTGGTGTTCATCTTGACATTCATAGCATTCTTGCATGCATTCATTGTTTTGATCTAAAAATTTCATGCATTGAGTATTTTTGTTGTTTTTCTCTCTCATAATTCAAAATTCAAAAATCAAAAAATATCTTTCCCTTATTTTCCTCCAAAATTTCGAAATTTTGGGTTGACTTGGTCAAAAATTTTTAAAATTAGTTGTTTCTTACAAGTCAAGTCAAAATTTCAATTTTAAAAATCTTATCTTTTCAAAATCTTTTTCAAAAATCATATCTTTTTCATTTTTTTTATAATTTTCGAAAATTTCAAAAATCTTTTTCAAAATATTTTCAAAATCTTTTTCTTATCTTTTATATTTAATTTTCGAAAATTAATTAAACAAGTAATGTGATTGGTTCAAAAATTTGAAGTTTGTTACTTTCTTGTTAAGAAAAATTCAATCTTTAAGTTCTAGAATCTTATCTTGTAGTTTCTTGTTAGTTAAGTCAATTTTAAAATTAAATCTTTTTCAAAATATCCTTTTTCAAAAAATATCTTTTTATCTTTTATCTTATCTTTTTCAAAAATTTTATCTTTTTTTTCAAAATTTGATTTCAAAATATCTTATCTAACTTCTTATCTTCTTATCTTTTTAAAATTTTGATTTCAAATCTTTTTCAATCAACTAACCAACTCTTTGTTTGTTTCTTATCTTCTTCAAACCCACCTAACTACCTTTCTCTCTCTAATTTTCGAAAATTCTCCCTCTCTTTTTCAAAAATTCTTTTTAATTGTTTTAAATTTTAATTTTAAACTTATTTTATTTCTAATTTTCGAAAATCACTAACTCTTTTTCAAAAATTAATTTCGAATTTCTCTCTTCTCTTCTTCTATTTAATTATTTAATTACTAACACTTCTCTTCACCTCTCTTCATCTATAATCCGAATCTCCCTCTTCATTCTTCTACCCCTTTCTTCTTCTACTAACATAAGGGAATCTCTATACTGTGACATAGAGGATTCCTTTTTCTTTTCTTGTTTTCTTCTCTTTCTAATGAGCAGGAACAAGGATAAAGGCACTCTTGTTGAAGCTGATCCAGAACCTGAAAGGACTCTGAAGAGAAAACTAAGAGAAGCTAAATTACAACAATCCAGAAATAACCTTTCAGAAATTTTCGAACAGGAGAAGGACATGGCAGCCGAAAATAATAATGATAATAATGCAAGGAGAATGCTTGGTGACTTCACAAAGCCAACGTCCAAGTTTGATGGAAGAAGCATCTCCATTCCTGCCATTGGAGCCAATAACTTTGAGCTTAAGCCTCAACTAGTTGCATTAATGCAACAAAACTGCAAGTTTTATGGACTTCCATCTGAAGATCCTTATCAGTTCTTAACTGAGTTCTTGCAGGTCTGTGATACTGTAAAGACGAATGGAGTTAATCCTGAAGTCTACAGACTCATGCTTTTCCCTTTTGCTGTAAGAGACAGAGCTAGAATATGGTTGGATTCACAACCTAAGGATAGCCTGGACTCCTGGGATAAGCTGGTCACTGCCTTCTTGGATAAATTCTTTCCTCCTCAAAAGCTGAGCAAGCTGAGAGTGGATGTTCAAACCTTCAAACAAAAAGATGGTGAATCCCTCTATGAAGCTTGGGAAAGATACAAGCAGCTGACCAAGAGATGTCCATCTGACATGTTTTCAGAATGGACCCTATTAGATATATTCTATTATGGTCTCTCTGAATTTTCGAAAATGTCACTGGACCATTCTGCAGGTGGATCTATTCACCTGAAGAAAACGCCTGAAGAGGCACAAGAACTCATTGACATGGTTGCAAACAACCAGTTCATGTATACTTCTGAGAGGAATTCCGTGAACAATGGGGTACGTCAGAAGAAAGGAGTTCTTGAAATTGATGCTCTGAATGCCATATTGGCTCAGAACAAAATGTTGACTCAACAGGTCAACATAATCTCTCAAAATCTGAATGGATTGCAACATGCATCCAACATTACTAGAGAGGCAGCTTCTGAAGAAGCTTATGATCCTGAGAACCCTGCCATGGCAGAGGTTAATTATTTGGGTGAACCTTATGGAAACACCTATAACCCATCATGGAGAAATCATCCAAATTTCTCCTGGAAGGATCAACAAAAGCTTCAACAAGGCTTCAACAATGGTGGACGCAATAGGCTGAATAATAGTAAGCCATATCCATCATCTTCTCAGCAACAGACAGAGAACTCTGAACAAAATACTTCTAATTTAGCTAATATAGTCTCTGATCTGTCAAAGGCCACTTTCAGTTTCATGAATGAAACCAGATCCTCCATTAGAAATTTGGAGGCACAAGTAGGCCAGCTGAGTAAGAAAGTTATTGAAACTCCTCCCAGTATTCTCCCAAGTAATACAGAAGAGAACCCAAAAGGAGAGTGCAAGGCCATTGATTTAATCAAAGTGGCCGAATGCACAAAGGAGGAGGAGGACAAAAATCCCAGTGAGGAAGACCTCCTGGGACGTCCTTCAAGCAAAAAGGAGTTTCCTATTAAGGATCTAGAGGAATCTGAGGCTCACCTAGAGACCATAGAGATTCCATTAAATCTCCTTCTGCCATTCATGAGCTCTGACTATTATTCGTCCTCTGAAGAGGATGAAGATGTGACTGGTGAGCAAGTTGCTCAATATCTAGGAGCTATCATGAAACTGAATACCAAGCTATTTGGTAATGAGACTTGGGAAAGTGAACCTCCCTTGCTCATTAGTGATTTGGATACTTGGATTCAGGAAACTCTACCTCAAAAGAAACAAGATCCTGGCAAGTTCTTAATACCTTGCACCATTGGCACCATGAGCTTTGAGAAAGCTCTATGTGATCTTGGATCAGGAGTAAACCTTATGCCACTCTCTGTAATGGAGAAGCTAGGGATCATTGAGGTACAACCTGCCTTGTTCTCATTACAATTGGCAGACAAGTCCATGAGAAAAGCTCATGGGATAGTAGAGGACGTGCTAGTAAAGGTTGAAGGCCTTTACATCCCTACTGATTTCATAATCCTAGATACTAGGAAGGAAGATGATGAATGCATCATCCTAGGAAGACCTTTCCTAGCCACAGCAGGAGCTGTGATAGATGTCAATAGAGGTGAGCTAGTCCTTCAATTAAATGGAGAATATCTTGTGTTTCAAACACATGGCCATCCCTCTGTGACAAAAGAGAGTAAGCATGAAGAGCTTCTCTCAGTTCAGAGTCAAGAAGAGCCCACACAGTCAAACTCTAAGTTTGGTGTTGTGAAGCCACAACCAAACTCTAAGTTTGGTGTTCAAACCCCATATCCAAACTCTAAGTTTGGTGTTGGGACTAGACAACATTGACTTGATTGCTCTGTGGCTCCCTGAGAGCCACTGTCAAGCTATTGACATTAAAGAAGCGCTTGTTGGGAGGCAACCCAATTTTATTTATCTAATTTTATTTTATTTTGTTTCTTTGTTATTTTTGTGTTTAATTAGGTACATGATCATGAGAAGTCACGAAAAAATCAAAAAAATTAAAAACAGAGTCAAAAACAGAAGAAAAAAATTTTTCACCCTGGAGGACGCACGGGCTGGCGTTCAACGCCCAGAAGATGCATCTGGCTGGCGTTCAACGCCAGAACAGAGCATCTTTCTGGTGCTGAACGCCCAAAACAAGCTACATCCTGGCGTTTAACGCCAGGATGCGCACACAGAGGGCAATCTGGCGCTGAACGCCAGAAACAAGCTTGAAACTGGCGTCAAACGCCAGAAACAAGCATCACATGGGCGTTTAACGCCCAGAACATGCACCAATGGGCGTTTGAACGCCAGAATGGTGCATGAAGGCAATTTACACGCCTATAGGGTGAAGGAATGGTATTTCTTTTCACCTCAGGACCTGTGGACCCCACAGGATTCCCACCTCAGGATCTGTGGACCCCACAGGATCCCCACCTACCTTTTCTTTTAATCCTAATCATACTCTCCTAATCCAAATCTCATTTTCAATGTCACACTTCCCAAAAACCTTCACCAATCACCTCAACCCCTCTTCCCAATTTCCCCATGCACCATTCACATCAACCTCCTCTTCCCCATAAACCCCACCTACCCTCATCAAATTCAAATTCAATTTCCCACCCTTTCCCACCCAAAATGGCCGAAACCCAACCCCCCCTCTCCCTATAAATACCTCTCCTTTCTTCTTCATTTTCACACAACAACAACCCCTTCTTCTCTCCTATAGCCGAACTCCCTCTTCTCCCTTTCTACTCAAATTCTCTTCTTCTTCTTCTACTCTTCTTTTCTTTTTTTTGCTCGAGGACGAGCAAATTTTAAGTTTGGTGTGGTAAAAAGCCTAAGCTTTTTATTTTCATTCACCATCAATGGCACCCAAGACCGGAGTTTCCTCAAGAAAAGGAAAAGGGAAGGCAAGAGCTTCCACTTCCGAGTCATGGGAGAAGGAGAGATTCATCTCCAAGAGCCACCAAGACCACTTCTATGATGTTGTGGCAAAGAAGAAGGTGATCCCCGAGGTCCCTTTCAAGCTCAAAAAGAATGAGTATCCGGAAATCCGACATGAGATCCAAAGAAGAGGGTGGGAAGTCATAACCAACCCCATGCAACAAGTCGGATTATTGATGGTTCAAGAGTTCTATGCTAATGCATGGATCACTAGGAACCATGATCAAAGTATGAACCCAAATCCAAAGAACTATCTCACAATGGTTCGGGGGAAATACTTAGATTTCAGTCCGAAAAATGTGAGGTTGGCGTTTCATCTACCCATGATGCAAGGTGATGAACGCCCCTACACAAGAAGAGTCAACTTTAATCAAAGGTTGGACCAAGTCCTAATGGACATTTGTGTGGAAGGCGCCCAATGGAGAGTAGACTCCAAAGGCAAACCAGTCCAACTAAGAAGACTGGACCTCAAGCCTGTAGCTAGAGGATGGTTGGAGTTCATCCAAAGATCCATCATCCCTACAAGCAACCGATCTGAAGTTACTGTGGATCGGGCAATCATGATTCATAGCATCATGATTGGAGAGGAAGTAGAGGTTCATGAAGTCATAGCCAATGAACTCTACAAAATAGCTGACAAGCCTTCATACATGGCACGGCTAGCCTTCCCCCACCTCATATGCCATCTATGTTATTCAGCCGGAGTTATCATAGATGGAGATGCCTCCATTGAAGAAGACAACCCCATCACAAAGAAGAGGATGGAGCAAACAAGGGAAGTTCCTCACGGCCCTCAAGAAGAACATGAGGAAGTTCATCATCAACAAATGCCTCAAGGAATGCACTTTCCTCCCAACAACTATTGGGAGCAACTTAGTACCTCTTTGGAAGACTTGAGCCATAATGTTGAACAATTAAGGGTGGAACACCATGAACACGCCCTCACTCTCCAAGAAATAAGAGAAGATCAAAGAGCTATGAGGGAGGAGCAACAAAGGCAAGGAAGGGACATAGAAGAGTTGAAGAACATCATTGGTCCTTCAAGAAGAAGACGCCACTAGAGGTGGATTCATTCCTTGTCCTTTATTTTCTTTCTGTTTTCGGTTTTTAAGTGTTATGTTTATCTATGTTTTTGTGTTTCTACTTCATGATCATTAGTGTGTAACCATGCCTTAAAGCTATGAATAAAATCCATTAGTCTTTCACCTCTCTTAAAAGAAAAATGTTTTAATTCAAAAGAACAAGAAGTACATAATTTTCGAAATTATTAGTGAATTTAATTTAATTATATTGATGTGGTGGCAATAATTTTTGTTTTCTGAATGACTGAATGAACAGTGCATATTTTTGATCTTGTTGTCTATGAGTGTTAAAATTGTTGGCTCTTGAAAGAATGATGAACAAAGAGAAATGTTATTGATGATCTGAAAAACATCATGAAATTGATTCTTGAAGCAAGAAAAAGCAGCAAAAAAAAAAAAAGGTGGCAAAAATTTTAGCAAAGATCCAAGGCTTTGAGCATTAATGGATAGGAGGGCCCAAGGAAATTAAAAATCCAGGCCTAAGCGGCTAAATCAAGCTGTCCCTAACCATGTGCTTGTGTCATGAAGGTCCAAGTGAAAAGCTTGAGACTGAATGGTTAAAGTCGTGATCCAAAGCTAAAGAGTGTGCTTAAGAGCTCTGGACACCACTAACTGGGGACTTTAGCAAAGCTGAGTCACAATCTGAAAAGGTTCACCCAGTTATGTGTCTGTGGCATTTGTGTATCCGGTGGTAATACTGGAAGACAAAGTGCTTAGGGCCACAGCCAAGACTCATAAGTAGCTGTGTTCAAGAATCAACATGCTTAACTAGGAAAGTCAATAACACTATCTGAAATTCTAAGTTCCTAGAGAAGCCAATCACTCTAAACTTCAAAGGAAAAAGTGAGATGCCAAAACTGTTCAGAAGCAAAAAGCTACAAGTCCCGCTCATCTAATTAAATTAATATTCATTGATATTTTGGACTTTATAGTATATTCTCTTCTTTTTATCCTATTTGATTTTCAGTTGCTTGGGGACAAGCAACAATTTAAGTTTGGTGTTGTGATGAGCGGATAATTTATACGCTTTTTGGCATTGTTTTCATATAGTTTTTAGTAAGTTTAAGCTACTTTTAGGGATGTTTTCATTAGTTTTTATGTTAAATTCACATTTCTGGACTTTACTATGAGTTTGTGTGTTTTTCTGTGATTTCAGGTAAATTCTGACTGAAATTGAGGGATTTGAGCAAAACTCTGAAGAAGGCTGACAAAAGGACTGCTGATGCTGTTGGATTCTGACCTCCCTGCACTCGAAATGGATTTTCTGGAGCTACAGAACTCCAATAGGCGCGCTCTCAACGGCGTTGGAAAGTAGACATCCAGGGCTTTCCAGCAATATATAATAGTCCATACTTTATTCGAAGAATGACGACGTAACTTGGCGTTAAACGCCAAGTACACGCTGCTGTCTGGAGTTAAACGCCAGAAAAACGTCATGATCCGGAGTTAAACGCCCAAAACACGTCATAACTCAAAGTTTAACGCCAAGAAATGCCTCTACACGTGGATTAATCAAGCTCAGCCCAAGCACACACCAAGTGGGCCCCGGAAGTGGATTTATGCATCAATTACTTACTCATGTAAACCCTAGTAGCTAGTCTAGTGTATATAGGACATTTATCTATTGTATTAGACATCCTGGATTGTATTTTGAATCCTGTGATCACGTTAGGAGAGGGCTGGCCATTCGGCCATGCCTGAACTCTTTGCTTATGTATTTTCAACGGTGGCGTTTCTGCACACCATAGATTAAGGGTGTGGAGCTCTGCTGTACCTCAAGTATTAATGAAATTCTATTATCTTTTATTCAAATCTCTCTTATTCTTATTCCAAGATATTCATTCGTACCCAAGAACATGATGAATGTGATGAGTCAGATTACCCTCATTATTATTCTCACTTATGAATGTGAGTGATTGACAACCACTTCCGTTCTATATGCAACAGAGCTTGAATGCGTATCTCTTAGATTCCCCAACAGAATCTTCGTGGTATAAGCTAGATAGATGGCGGCATTTATGAGGATCCGGAAAGTCTCACCTTGTCTGTGGTATTCCGAGTAAGATCCTGGGAATCCGGAAAGTCCAACCTTGTCCGTGGTGTTCCGAGTAGGATTCCGGTAATGAATGACCGTGACGTGCTTCAAACTTTAACCTGCTGGGCGTTAGTGACAGACGCAAAAGAGGGATTATATTCCAGTAGGAGCGGGAACCAACCGGTGATTAGCCATACTGTGACAGAGTGCGTTAGCATAGTTTTCACTGCGAGGATGGGATGTAGCCATCAGCCATGGGTGATGCCTCCAGACTGGTTAGCTGTGCGAGTGACAGCCGCACAGGATATTTCCCCGTGAGGAATGAAAGTAGCCACAGTTGATGGTGAACCCCTATACAAAGCTTGCCATGGAAGGGAGTAAGAAGGACTGAGTAGAAGGAGTAGGAGAACAGGCGTCCAAGAGCTCTACAGCATCTCTATCCGCTTATCTGAAATTCCCACCAATGAATCTGCATAAGTATCTTTATCCCTTTCATTATTTCTATTTTCGAAAACCCATAAACCTTTTTTTAATCTGCCTAACTGAGATTTGCAAGGTGACCATAGCTTGCTTCATACCAACAATCTCTGTGGATTCGACCCTTACTCACGTAAGGTTTATTACTTGGACGACCCAGTACACTTGCTGGTTAGTTGAACGGAGTTGTGAAAATAAACAATGCCCTCAGAGTAAACATCCTACAAGTAGAAAGAACAAGTGATCACAATTTCGTCCACCAGATATCACCTCATGAACTTCTATTTCTTCTCCAATCATGATGCTATGAATCATGATAGCCCGGTCTATAGTAACTTCGGACCGGTTGCTAGTGGGAATGATTGAGCGTTGGATAAACTCCAACCATCCTCTAGCCACGGGTTTGAGGTCATGCCTTCTCAGTTGAACCGGCTTCCCTCTTGAATCTCTCTTCCATTGGGCGCCCTCTTCACATATGACTGTGAGGACTTGGTCCAACCTTTGATCAAAGTTGACCCTTCTAGTGTAAGGATGTTCATCTCCTTGCATCATGGGCAAGTTGAATGCCACCCTTACATTTTCCGGACTAAAATCCAAGTATTTCCCCCGAACCATAGTAAGCCAATTCTTTGGATCCAGCTTCACACTTTGGTCATGGTTCTTGGTGATCCATGCATTGGCATAGAACCCTTGAACCATTAAGATTCCGACTTGTTGAATGGGGTTGGTAAGAACTTCCCAACCTCTTCTTCGGATCTCATGTCGGATCTCCGGATATTCACTCTTTTTGAGTGAAAAAGGGACCTTGGGGATCACCTTCTTCAAGGCCACAACTTCATAGAAGTGGTCTTGATGCACCCTTGAGATGAATCTTTCCATCTCCCATGACTCGGAGGTGGAAGCTTTTGCCTTCCCTTTCCTCTTTCTAGAGGTTTCTCCGGCCTTGGATGCCATAAATGGTTATGGAAAAACAAAAAGCAATGCTTTTACCACACCAAACTTAAAAGGTTTGCTCGTCCTCGAGCAAAAGAAGAAAGAAGAGAGTAGGAGAAGAAGAAATGAAGGAGATGAGGAGGCTTTGTGGTTCGGCCAAAGGAGGAGAACGAGTGTTTATGTTGTGTGAAAATGAAGGAGTGAAGATGGGTTTATATAGGAGTGGGGGAGGGTGATGGTTCGGTCATGTGTGGGAGGGTTTGGGTGGGAAAGTGGTTTGAATTTGAAGGGTGAAGTAGATGGGGTTTTATGAAGGATAGATGTGAGTGGTGAAGAGAAAGATGGGATTTGATGGGTGAAGGGTTTTTGGGGAAGGGGTGTTGAGGTGATTGGTGAATGGGTGAAGAAGAGAGAGAGTGGTGGGGTAGGTGGGGATCCTGTGGGGTCCACAGATCCTGAGATGTCAAGGAAAAGTCATCCCTGCACCAAGTGGCAAGCAATAATGCGTTTTGAGCCAATTCTGGCGTTAAACACCGGGCTGCTGCCCATTTCTGGCGTTTAACGCCGAATGCTTGCCCTTTTCTGGCGTTTAACGCCAGTCTGGTGCCCCTTTCTGGCGTTAAACGCCCAGAATGGTGCCAGATTGGGCATTAAACGCCCAACAGCTAGCCTCACTGGCGTTTAAACGCCAGCACGCTCTCCTCCAGGGTGTGCTATTTTTCTTTCTGTTTTTCATTCTGTTTTTGCTTTTTCAATTGATTTTGTGACTTCTCATGATCATCAACCTACAAAAGAACATAAAATAACAAAGGAAAATAGATAAAATATAACATTGGGTTGCCTCCCAACAAGCGCTTCTTTAATGTCAGTAGCTTGACAGAGGGCTCTCATGGAGCCTCAGAGATGCTCAGAGCAATGTTGGAACCTCCCAACACCAAACTTAGAGTTTGAATGTGGGGGTTCAACACCAAACTTAGAAGTTGGTTGTGGCCTCCCAACACCAAACTTAGAGTTTGACTGTGGGGGCTCTATTTGGCTCTGTTTTGAGAGAAGCTCTTCATGCTTCCTCTCCATGGTGACAGAGGGATATCCTTGAGCCTTAAACACCAAGGATTATTCATTCACTTGAATGATCAATTCTCCTCTATAAACATCAATCACAGCCTTTGCTGTGGCTAGGAAGGGTCTGCCAAGGATGATGGATTCATCCATGCACTTCCCAGTCTCTAGGACTATGAAATCAGCAGGGATGTAATGGTCTTCAACCTTTACCAGAACATCCTCCACAAGTCCATAAGCTTGTTTTCTTGAGTTGTCTGCCATCTCTAGTGAGATTTTTGCAGCTTGCACCTCAAAGATCCCTAGCTTCTCCATTACAGAGAGAGGCATGAGGTTTACACTTGACCCTAAGTCACACAAGGCCTTCTTGAAGGTCATGGTGCCTATGGTACAAGGTATTGAGAACTTCCCAGGATCCTGTCTCTTTTGAGGTAATTTCTGCCTAGACAAGTCATCCAGTTCTTTGGTGAGCAAAGGGGGTTCATCTTCCCAAGTCTCATTTCTAAATAACTTGTCATTCAGCTTCATGATTGCTCCAAGGTATTTAGCAACTTGCTCTTCAGTGACATACTCATCCTCTTCAGAGGAAGAATACTCATCAGAGCTCATGAATGGCAGAAGTAAGTCCAATGGAATCTCTATGGTCTCATTTTGAGCCTCAGATTCCCATGGTTCCTCTTTGGGGAACTCATTGGAGGCCAGTGGATGTCCATTGAGGTCTTCCTCAGTGGCGTTCACTACCTCTCCCTCCTCTCCAAATTCGGCCATGTTGATGGCCTTGCACTCTCCTTTTGGATTTTCTTCTGTATTGCTTGGGAGAGTACTAGGAGGGAGTTCAGTAATTTTCTTGCTCAGCTGACCCACTTGTCCCTCCAAATTTCTAATGGAGGACCTTGTTTCAGTCATGAAACTTTGAGTGGTTTTGATTAGATCAGAGACCATGGTTGCTAAGTCAGAGGTATTCTGCTTAGAACTCTCTGTCTGTTGCTGAGAAGATGATGGAAAAGGCTTGCTATTGCTAAACCTGTTTCTTCCACCATTATTGTTGTTGAAACCTTGTTGAGGTCTCTGTTGATCCTTCCATGAGAGATTTGGATGATTTCTCCATGAAGGATTATAGGTGTTTCCATAGGGTTCTCCCATGTAATTCACCTCTTCCATTGAAGGGTTCTCAGGATCATAAGCTTCTTCTTCAGATGAAGCTTCCTTAGTACTGCTTGGTGCATTTTGCATTCCAGACAGACTTTGAGAAATCATATTGACCTGTTGAGTCAATATTTTGTTCTGAGCCAATATGGCATTCAGAGTGTCAATCTCAAGAACTCCTTTCTTCTGACTAGTCCCATTGTTCACAGGATTCCATTCAGAAGTGTACATGAATTGGTTATTTGCAACCATTTCAATTAGTTCTTGAGCTTCTGTAGGCATCTTCTTCAGATGAAGAGATCCTCCAGCAGAGCTATCCAAAGACATCTTGGATAGTTCAGAGAGACCATCATAGAAAATACCTATGATGCTCCATTCAGAAAGCATATCAGAGGGACACTTTCTGATTAATTGTTTGTATCTTTCCCAAGCTTCATAGAGGGATTCTCCTTCCTTCTGTCTGAAGGTTTGGACTTCCACTCTAAGCTTACTCAATTTTTGAGGTGGAAAGAACTTTGCCAAGAAGGCATTGACTAGCTTTTCCCAAGAGTTCAGGCTTTCTTTAGGATGTGAGTCCAACCATGTCCTAGCTCTGTCTCTTACAGCAAAAGGGAATAGCATAAGTCTGTAGACCTCAGGGTCAACCCCATTAGTCTTGACAGTGTCACAGATTTGCAAGAATTCAGCTAAAAACTGATGAGGATCTTCCAATGGAAGTCCATGGAACTTGCAATTCTGTTGCATTAGAGAAACTAATTGAGGCTTAAGCTCAAAGTTGTTTGCTCCAATGGCAGGGATAGAGATGCTTCTCCCGTAGAAATCGGGAGTAGGTGCAGTAAAGTCACCCAACACATTCCTTGCATTGTTGGCATTGTTGTTGTTTTTGGCTGCCATGTGTTCTTCTTCTTTGAAGATTTCTGTTAGGTCCTCTACAGAGAATTGTGCCTTAGCTTCTCTTAATTTTCGCTTCAAGGTCCTTTCAGGTTCAGGATCAGCCTCAACAAGAATGCTTTTGTCCTTGCTCCTGCTCATAAGAAAGAGAAGAGAACAAGAAAATGTGGAATCCTCTATGTTACAGTATAGAGATTCCTTGAGGTGTCAGAGGAAAGGAAAAATAGAAGGCAGAGGTAGAAAATTCGAACTTATCAATAGAGATGGAGTTCGAATTGTGCATTAAGGAATAGTGTTAGTCCATAAATAGAAGGATGTGAGAAGAAGGGAAGTAGTGTTCGAAAATTAAGTAAAGAATTTTGAAAACACTTTGAAAAACACTAATTGATTTTCGAAAATAAAAGTGGGAAAGAAATCAAGTGATTTTTGAAAAAGAAGTTGAAATTAGAAATCAAAAGGATTTGATTGAAAGTTATTTTGAAAAAGATGTGGTTAAGAAGATATGATTGGTTTTAAAAAGATGTGATTGAGAAGATATGATTTGAAAAACATTTTTAAAAAAATTTGATTTTGAAAATTAATGACTTGGCTATCAAGAAAAGATATGATTCAAACATTAAACCTTTCTCAACAGAAAAGGCAACATACTTGAAATGTTGAATCAAATCATTAATTGATAGCAAGTATCTTTGAAAATGGAAAGAAATTGAATTTGAAAAAGATTTTATTGAAAAGATATGATTTGAAAAAGATTTGATTTTGAAAAGATTTTGAAAACTTGAAAAAAATTTGCATTGAAAACAAAATCTTCCCTCTTGTGCCATCCTGGCGTTAAACGCCCAGAATGGTGCACATTCTGGCGTTTAACGCCCAAAACTCTACCCTTTTGGGCGTTAAACGCCCAACCAGGCACCCTGGCTGGCGTTTAAACGCCAGTCTGTCCTTCTTCACTGGGCGTTTTGAACGCCCAACTTTTTCTGTATAATTCCTCTGCTGTATGTTCTGAATCTTCAATTCTTTGTATTATTGACTTGAAAAGACACAAATTAAAAATATTTTTGGATTTTTAATAGTGAGGAATAATCAAAATGCAACTAAAATCAAATAATAATGCATGCAAGACACCAAACTTAGTAATTTGTATACTACTGACACTAATGAGAATGCATATGAGACACATAAACACTCAAGTCAAGAGGAATTAAAGATCAGAGTAATGAAATCATCAAGAACATCTTGAAGATCACTAAGACACATGAATGAATGCAAGAAAAACAGAAACATGCAATTGACACCAAACTTAAAATGAGACTCTAGACTCAAACAAGAAATTTTTTGGATTTTATGATTTTCTAAATTTTTTTTTGTGCTTTTTCGAAAATTAAGTGGAAAAAGAAAATGAAGGTATCAAAATTCTTAATGAGAATTCCAGGAATCATGCAATGTTTAGTCTAAGACTCCGGTCCAGGAATTAGACATGGCTTCACAGCCAGCCAAGCTTTCAAAGAAAGCTTCGGTCCAAAACACTAGACATGGCCAAAGGCCAGCCAAGCCTTAGCAGATCACTGCTCCAATAGCAAGATTGATAGAAATCAACAAGCTCTTGTGATGATAAGTTGAAACCTCGGTCCAATGAAATTAGACATGGCTTCACAACCAGCCAGATTTCAACAGATCATCATGAAACTCTAGAATTCATTCTTAAGAACTCTGAAGAAAAAAAATACCTAATCTAAGCAACAAGATGAACCGTCAGTTGTCCATACTCGAACAATCCCCGGCAACGGCGCCAAAAACTTGGTGCACGAAATTGTGATCAATACTTTTCACAAATCAAATAATCCCCGGTAATGAATCCAAAAACTTGGTGTTCAATACCATGGCATAAACACAACTTCGCACAACTAACCAGCAAGTGTACTGGGTCGTCCAAGTAATAAACCTTACGCGAGTAAGGGTCGATCCCACAGAGACTGTTGGTATGAAGCAAGCTATGGTCACCTTGTAAATCTTAGTCAGGCAAACTCAAATGGATATGGGTGATATACGAATAAAACATAAAGATAAAGATAGAGATACTTATGCAATTCATTGGTGGGAATTTCAGATAAGCGTATGGAGATGCTGTGTTCCTTCCGTCTCTCTGCTTTCCTACTGTCTTCATCCAATCCTTCTTACTCCTTTCCATGGCAAGCTTATGCAAGGGTTTCACCGTTGTCAGTGGCTACCTCCCATCCTCTCAGTGGAAATGTTCAACGTACCCTGTCATGGCACGGCTATCCATCTGTCGGTTCTCAATCAGGCCGGAGTAGAATCCAGTGATTCTTTTGCGTCACAGTCATTCAATCATTGAATCCTACTCAGAATACCACAGACAAGGTTAGACCTTCTGGATTCTCTTGAATGCCGCCATCAATTCTAGCCTATACCACGAAGACTCTGATCTCACGGAATGGCTGGCTCGGTTGTCAGGCGAGCACTCGGTTGTCAGGCGATCAACCATGCATCGTGTATCAGGAATCCAAGAGATATTCACCCAATCTAAGGTAGAACGGAGGTGGTTGTCAGGCACACGTTCATAGGTGAGAATGATGATGAGTGTCATGGATCATCACATTCATCAAGTTGAAGAACAAGTGATATCTTGGAACAAGAACAAGCGGAATTGAATAGAAGAACAATAGTAATTGCATTAATACTCGAGGTACAGCAGAGCTCCACACCTTAATCTATGGTGTGTAGAAACTCCACCGTTGAAAATACATAAGAACAAGGTCTAGGCATGGCCAAATGGCCAGCCTCCCAAAGAGGGTTCAATCATAAAAACATGATCAAAAGCTCTAAATACAATAGTAAAAGGTCCTATATATAGAGAACTAGTAGCCTAGGGTGTACAGAGATGAGTAAATGACATAAAAATCCACTTCCGGGCCCACTTGGTGTGTGCTTGGGCTGAGCATTGAAGCATTTTCGTGTAGAGACTCTTCTTGGAGTTAAACGCCAGCTTTTATGCCAGTTTGGGCGTTTAACTCCCATTCTTGTGCCAGTTCCGGCGTTTAACGCTGGGAATTCTGAGGGTGACTTTGAACGCCGGTTTGGGCCATCAAATCTTGGGCAAAGTATGGACTATCATATATTGCTGGAAAGCCCAGGATGTCTAATTTCCAACGCCGTTGAGAGCGCGCCAATTGGGCTTCTGTAGCTCCATAAAATCCACTTCGAGCGCAGGGAGGTCAGAATCCAACAGCATCTGCAGTCCTTTTTAGTCTCTGAATCAAATGTTTGCTCAGGTCCCTCAATTTCAGCCAGAAAATACCTGAAATCACAGAAAAACACACAAACTCATAGTAAAGTCCAGAAAAGTGAATTTTAACTAAAAACTAATAAAAATATACTAAAAACTAACTAGATCATACTAAAAACATACTAAAAACAATGCCAAAAAGCGTACAAATTATCCGCTCATCATGAGGTTATGCTGATAAGCTCCTCTGGTGGGGCGATGTGGAAGTTGGCATGTTTCTGACATGGTGGACATGTTTTTATGAATTCTGTTGCTTCTTTTTGTAGGGTCGGCCAGTAGAATCCAGCCCGGAGTACTTTTTGGTAAGAGCCTGTGCTCCGAGATGATTACCACAGATGCCACTATATACTTCTTCTAAGACTTCCTTTGTGTTGGAAGTTGGCACACATTTTAACAGTGGTGTTGAAATTCCTCTCCTGTATAGAGTATTGTTTATGATGGTGTAGTATTGTGCCTCCCGTTTTAACCTCTTTGCCTCTTTCTTATCTGTAGGGAGTGCTTCTGTTTTGAGGTAGTTAATTATGGGAGTCATCCATCCTTGATCCAGACCTGTTATGGCTAGGACTTTTTCTTCTTCTGAGATTGACAGGTTCTGTAACATTTCCTGGATGAGGCTTCTATTGTTTCCCCCTGGTTTGGTGCTGGCTAATTTTGAGAGTGCATCAGCTCGAGCATTCTGTTCCCGAGGTATATGGCGGACCTCATATTCCCCGAGTTGTCTGAGTTGTTCCCTGGTTTTGTCTAAGTACTTTTTTATAGTGGGATCCTTGGCTTGATAGTTCCCTGTTATTTGTGAGGTGACTACTTGTGAGTCGCTGAAGATGATAAGCTTTTGAAGCAGGGAACCCGAATTTGAGGGAAAGTTCGATTTGGGTTCCCTGATCGCTTTCTATTATGACGCCTGCGCCACTTCCAATTTTGTTTGAGGAGCCGTCTACGTAGAGATTTCATTTTGTAGGGATTTCTGGGGTGTTCGTAAACTCTGCAATAAAGTCGGCCAGATACTGTGATTTGATGGCTGTCCAAGCTTCATACTGAAGGTTGAATTCGGATAACTCGACTGCCCATTGCAAGATTCTTCCTGCTAAGTCTATTTTCTGTAAAATGCCTTTTATGGGTTGGTTGGTCCGAACCCAAATGGTGTGGGCTTGGAAATATGGGCGAAGTCGTCGAGATGTTAGTATGAGAGTATAGGCAAATTTTTCAATTTTTTGATTGTTCAGTTCGGACCCTTGTAGTGCTTTACTGATGAAGTATATATGTTGTTGTCCACTTTCGTCTTCTCGAACCAATGCTAAGGCTACTGCATGATTTCCTACTGCGAGGTACAATATAAGTGGTTCTCCTTCCCGTGGCCGGGTTAGAATAGGTGATTGTCCCAGGAATTTTTTGAAATCTTGGAAGGCTTGCTCACACTCCATCGTCCATTCAAACCTCTTTTCCTTCCTTAGAGTGGCGTAGAAAGGGAGAGATCGTATTGCCGATCCAGCTAAAAATCTAGACAAGACTGCCAATCTTCTATTGAGTTGTTGTACCTCTTTGACACAAGTCAGGCTCTTCATGTCGAGTATGGCCCGGCATTTATCTGGATTTGCCTCGATTCCTCTTTCTGTGAGCATAAAACTCAAGAATTTGCCAGCTTCTACTCCGAAGATGCATTTTGCAGGGTTGAGTCGCATGTCATGCCTTCTTATAGTGTCGAATACTTGGGTGAGATCAGACAATAATGAATCTTCACTTTGTGTCTTTATTAACATGTCGTCGACGTAGACTTCCATGACTTTCCCGATGTGGTCTGCGAAGACTTTATTCATTAATCTTTGATAAGTGGCTCCTGTGTTTTTGAGTTCGAATGGCATGACGATGTAGCAGTAGTTTGCTTTCGGGGTTAAGAATGAGGTTTTCTCTTGATCAGGTGGGTACATCGAGATTTGATTGTATCCCGAATAGGCATCCATAAACAAGAGGTATTTGTATCCAGAGGAGGCGTCCACCAGAGCGTCGATACTTGGGAGTGGATAAGGATCGTTTGGGCAGGCTTTGTTGAGATCAGTGTAGTCAGTGCACATGCACCACTTCCCATTTGATTTTTTCACCAAGACGATGTTAGCTAGCCATAGTGGGTACTTGACTTCTCTTAAGAATCCTGCCTCCAATAGAGCTTCCACCTGCTCTTCTACAACTTGGGATTGTTCTGGTTCGAGCTTTCTACATCTCTATTGTACTGGTCGAGATCCTGGGTAAACTGCCAGGTTGTGGCACGTTAACATAGGGTCTATGCCCGGCATGTCTGCGGCCTTCCAAGCAAAGAGGTCGACATTGTTTTGTAAGAACTGTATGAGGGACTCCTTTTTGTTCCCTTTTAGGATTGTGCCAATATTGGTCGTTTTATCTGGAGTATCTCCAATTTGAACTTTTCTATTTCGCCTTCAGGTTGTGGATGAAGTTCTTTCCGTCCTCGAACACTCCCGAGCTCAATGGTGTGGATTTCTTCTCCTTTGCCTCTGAGGTTCAGTCTTTCGTTAAAGCAGCGGCGTGCTGTCTTCTGGTCTACTCTTACTATTGCAATTCCTTCTATGGTCGGGAACTTTATGCATAGATGTAGAGTTGAGACTATTGCGCCAAGCTGATTTATCATTGTCCGACCTATCAGGGCATTGTAGCCTGTACCTACGTCGACCACGATGTAGTCTATGTTGAGTGTCCTTGACCAATTTCCTTTTCCAAAGGTGGTGTGCAGGGAGATATATCCAAGTGGTTGGATTGGAGCGTCTCCCAGCCCGAATAGGCTGTTTGGATATGCTTTAGGCTGTTTGGATATGCTTTGAGCTCTTTTTCCTCTAAACTGAGATTGTCAAAGGCCATTTTGAACAGAATGTCCGCCAAGCTTTCCTGGTCTACCAACATGCGGTGGAGATTAGCGTTGGCCAATATGATAGTGATGACCATGGGATCGTCATGTCCTGAGATGACACCAGCTGCGTCTTCTTTAGTGAAGGTGATAGTGGGGAGTTTGGGTGCTCCTTCTTCCTCTTTGACGTGATATATCTCCTTTAGATGTCTTTTACGTGATGATTTGGAGACTCTTTGATAAACCACTATTTTATGGTTTATCTTATGCTCAATTGAGTGGTTTTTATCAACTCTTTACTCACTTATTCATACAATTCGCATGTTTTACATTTTCCTTCCTGATTTTGTGCTATGATTGAAAACATGCTTCTTTGATCTTATATTTACTTATTATTAATCCTCTCTTATTACCATTAGATGCCTTGATATGTGTGTTAAGTGTTTTCAGATATTATAAGGCAGGAATGGCTTGGAGGATGGAGAAGAAGCATGCAAAAGTGGAAGGAATGCAAGAAGTTGGAGAAATTGCTAACTTGTCCAACCTGACCTCTTCGCACTCAAACGGCTATAACATTAGCTACAGAGGTCCAAACGGCGCGGTTTTAGTTGCGTTGGAAAGCCAACGTCCAGGGCTTCGATTTGATATATAATTTGCCATAACTGCCCCAACGCCAAGTGACGCAAACGCGTGGGTCACGTGGACGCATGACTTGGCAGGAACGCAAACCGCGCGGCCGCGTGGATGACGTGGCCGCGTCACTTTGCCGCGACCAGAACGGACCAGAAAGCACTGGGAGTGACTTCTGGGCTGCTTTTGACCCAGTTTTCAGCCCAGAACACACAGATTAAAGGCTATAAAGTGGGGGAATGCATGCATTAGGTTTAGTTTGGAGAGAGGTTCCCTCCTCTCTCTCTTAGGATTAGGATTTAGGACTTCTCTTAGTTTTTAAGAGTGACTCTCGATCCAGGTTTTATATTCCTTTGTTTTATGATTACCTTTCACTATGTTTATTTATTCCAGCTTTGAATTGATTATTTACTTTTATGATTCAAGTTATGAATTATTCCATGTTACAGATTATTATTAATGATATTTGAAGTATTCCAGTTTATGATTGTTCCTTTTAATTATCATTGTTTCCGATTTGAAGATATTTTTATTCCAGTAATTTACTTCCTCTCTTTTGGTCTTGGTTAAGAAATCAGTAACTTAACAGTTATCAAACTCAGCATAATTGATAATCGTTATCTTGCTAATTGAACTGAACTTTGATAATCCCAACTTTTTCTTAGGAAATAAATAGGATTCGAAGGTCAACTAATTAGTCCCTTGACTTTTCTTTACTTTAAAGGTTGACTAAGTGGAAATTAGATACAACTTTCATTATTATTGAGAGAGATCACCAAGTTAAACTTCCAATTTCTCTTACCTTGCCAAAAGTTATTTTTACAGTTATTAATTACTTTTAATCGCCATTTAAATTAATTGTCATTTAAATCACTTGCTTCTTATCTTCTAAACCCCGATTACAACCTTTATAGCCAATAATAAGAACATACTCCCTTGCAATTCCTTGAGAAGACGACCCGAGGTTTGAATACTCGGTTAACAATTTTTAAAGGGATTTGTTACTTGTGACACCCAAACGTTTGTATGAAGAAATTTCTGTCGGTTTAGAGACTATATCTACAATGCGACTGTGTTTATGAACTTCTTTATTGGCAAAAATCCCAACGTCAAAATGGCGCCGTTGCCAGAGAACTGCTAACGTGTGCCTTATTATTGGTTATTGTAAATATTTTTCTTTTGTTTGTTTATTTATTTTTAATTTTCCTTTTTAATTTTATTTGCTACCATGAACTCTCACCCCTCTCGCTTTGAGTTTAGTTCTAACTTTGTTGAAGGAAATAGAGGTTATTGCAGGAATATGCATCAAGGTCAGACCAATCAAGGATGGATGGAGCCAAGAGGATCTAATCAACCCTTTAGGCAACAACACCCTCCGAGATATCCTGGACAAAGACCATTCTACAATGCATACCCTGCTGAAAGATACGGTGGACAACCTTGTAACTACCAACAAGCCCCACCCCGTGCATATAGGCCACCCTCTCAACATAACCTCAAACCACCACACTCACAAGTTTCTTTTCACCATTCGCCACCATATGATCCTTCCTTACCCCAATACCAACCCAATCACTCCCAATCACTACCATCCTATTTTGTATTATGTCCAAGTTCAGCAACCCGAGAAGCAGAGGTTCGCCTAAAGGACACAGTAGATAATCTTCAAACAACCATTCAACAACTAGAACAAGCAGTAATTCAATGGATTTCTAGGTGCTCAGATACACAAGAATCAGCCACAGCCCCATGTGGATAGTCTAATGAAGAACGAAGCATGAAATAGATACCAGAAACTCCAATGGACAAGGCAGAGAATGAATTCGTACTAGAACAAATAGAAGAAGCTGTCATTGTCCAAGAAGAAGAGTTGGTTGAGGATATAGGAGATGCTGAACCTCCATGGGAATCCAGAGCTAAGGAGAACTCCGTCAGGGATGTTACAATTAATGCTGAGGAGGATGGTACACAATCCCCAAGGCAAGTCGTTTATGAAGAATCAGACGGAATAATCCAAGAAGCAAATTCCCTTGATGATGGTAGCCACAAGTCTAGCTCTCTTGGTAATGAACTTGCATCCGCAGGTGAATTCTCTGAGATCGAAGAATCTTCCCCAAGTGAATGCGAAGATGATGCGGAGGTAGACTTCTCTCAACCTCCAATCTATGACTCAAGTGATGAGAAAGACATAAGAGACTTTGACCAGGACACAGATACATTTGAAGACTTTTGCAAGGAAGTGGAGGAATTCACTAAAGACCACAAGGGAGTAGAGCTTGCAGAACCACTAAAAACACCTATCCCAAGGCCACTACCACCCAATACAAATCTCAAGTGGGTAAAATCCTTAGCTTTTATCTTTACTTTTCCACTTGAATATGGTTTACTTGAAATAGATGGCCAGCTTAGAGCTCTTTGCAGCTTTAAGAGCAAAAGGGAAATGACTCGCACTCAGAGCTGGTATGCAAGGTTCAATAAAGTTCCACGCTTCACCTCGAAGTACACGGATTGGTATCGTGCTCAATTGCATGGATCACGGAGAACGTTTGGTTACCATGGTGAGATTCTACTCTTTAAACCACCCGGATGGAAACAGGTTGATCAAGACGGAGGCGGATTTAAAAGCAAGGCTTGGAATCCTGGAATTTATTCTGACATTTATCACCCCGGGAACCTAAAAATCTGTTTGAAGCTGCTCAGAAGCTTCACATGCCTAGTTTGGGACCCCAGAGGCTATTGGCATTCCAAGCACTGGTGGAGATTTTTGGACGAATTTAAACATAAGCCACCCAAACCGGAAGCTCCTCTAATGTCCAATTAAGGACTCTAACTAAAAGTGCTAGGTGGGAGACAACCCACCATGGTATGGTCGTTTCTTTTTTAGTTTATTTCATCATTCTTTGTTTTTATTTTTATTTCCTTTTCATTTTACTTTAATAAACCTGGAATCATACATAGCACTCATATTAATCACTGCATTCTGCATTGTTCATGCATTAAAAAAAAATTTGCTACGCGACGCGATCGCATCAGCAATGCGTCCGTGTCGCTTGGAGAGAAAGGAAAATTAAAAGTGAACAGAGAGTCACGCTGGAGCGTGGCTGGAGGCGTGCTAATGGCACATATCAACCCACGCGACCACGTCGCTGACGCGTCCGCGTCGAATGGGAAGTATGGCCTCCCACGCGACTGCGTGCCCCACGCGGCCGCGTGCCTTGGGTTTTCAACGTAAAAGGGTGCATAATGACATATTGTGCGAGAGTGGTGCTAGATTGGTGCTGGGAGCACAATCCTTATCACGCGACCGCGTGCCCCACATGGCCGCGTCATCCATCTTCTGAAGCACACTCACGCGATCGCGATCGCGTCACCCCAATTTTGGCAAATAAATTAATTTGAACAGAGAGTTGTGCTGGCGCGAGGCTGCACTCACGCTAGAAGCATAACATGGGTCTCGCGACCGCATGACTGATGCGATCGCATGCCCATACTTAACGCGCATCCACGCGAACGCGTGCCGTACGCGGCTGCGTCGCATGCGCCGCACAGCTCACCCTAAAATTGCCACATATCTTATCTTTCTCTCCTCCAGATCCTAATTTTTCTTTTCCTTTCTTATTTACTTTCTCTTCCCTTCTTTCCCTTCTCATTCTTCTTATTTTTCTTTTTATTTTATTTTAATTTATTTGCATACTTTCATTCATTGCATTATTTTCATTGGTGTTGGAATTTTATTTGGGTCATTGTGGATTGTTGCAAAATTGTTTGGCAATTATATTTTTAAAGGGTTACTTGCATGTTCACTTTAATACTTTCTATACCGTATTCACCATGTGTGCTATGTGTTTGTGAAAAAGCCCATATAGCATTATGCACTTCTCTATTTTACTTTATACTATTCAATGCTTGCTTTTCATAAACTCCCTTTACTATTTTATTAATTGACCATAATTGTCAATACAAACATGGTGATTTATCACCAGTAATGCTTGGTCTATGCTACTCATGCCCTTTGCCAGCATGCCAATAAACACCTTGCATTCACTTGTCCTTGTATGCACTAGCTATTTTCCATCGATGGCTTTTCACATGTACTCGCGGGCATGTGTTAGTGTCAGTTACATCCTAATGTGCATCTATCACCACCTTTTCCGTTCTCTTCTTTGCTATAGTTATCTCTTTGAATTTAATTTACTTTCTCTTCTCTTTTTCAGGATGGCCACCAAGAAAGGAAAGGAGAAAGCTACTCCCGAACCACAGGCAAGGAGGGGAACAACAAGAGCCCCAGCTGAGGAACCCACAACCCCCATCCACTTGCACATCTTAGCATGCACCGAGGACGGTGCAATCTTTAAGTGTGGGGAGGTTGATACTGATCTCCATGGGTTAGTACTCTCTTGTCTCAACACCATTATTTTATTTTCTTTGTTTGTTCATTATTGCATATGCATGTTTAATTGCATGTTTGTTTGATTTTATGCATTTAGTTACTACTTGGTTAAAGTAATAAATTTCTTTTTAGGACCCTATTTTTGAAAAATTTCACTAATTTAAATTGAAAATTTTATGTTAAAATTTGTTTGAAGTTGTATTTGGAACATGGTTTTTGAGTTAAAGAACACACAACCTGTGAGATTTTGAGCTTATTTACATGGTTACATTATTTAACCATAAATTTTTATTCTTGTGTGTTTTCTTCACGATGATTGCAATCTTTGCTTTGTTCCATTCTATATGTCCAATATTTAATATATTTACATGCTTGCATATGATTGAGGCCATTGTTTGATTCTAGCTCACTTATCCCAAAATTAGCCTACCTTTTACATCACTCTTGTTAGCCCCCTTGAGCCTTTAATTCCCTCTTATTCTATAAATCACAAAACTAGCCTTAAGTAGAAAAACAAATTTAAAATTCCAAGTTGAATCCTTGGTTAGCTTAAGATAGAAGTTGTGTAATTGTTTAAGTGTGGAAAACCTATTGAGAACATGGATGATAAAAACAAAGGGTAGGAAGTTGAAAAGAATGAAATAATTCAAAATAAAATTTTTGGGAAGCATGCTCATGTGAAGTCAAAATAATTAAATTACCATGTGCATTGAAAAAAAATATATATTAAATAAGGGGATACAAAAAAAATTAAAAAAATAATATTACCCCCAATGCAAAATAAAAAGGATCAATGCACTTGGGACAAAATTCAAAATTAAATTTGATACATAAGCATGTAATACAAAAGTAGGAAAAATTATGGGAAGCTAAGTATAATTTTAAATATTTTTATAGAGTATGTATATGTTAGGTAAGATCTTAGACTACTCAAGGATTCACTTTACTAGCTCACTTAGCCTTATATATATACCCTCACCCTTACCTTGGCCCCATTACAACCTTGAAAAGACCTCATGATGTTTGCATTGGTACATTAAATATTTGTTGATTGGTTAGATGAAGAACAAAGTTTAGAAAGCATGACTAGAGAAGAATAGAGAGATTGACCCTAGACAGTTGAGAGTTAGAGTGATATACACTACCAGTGAGGGTTCAATGCTTGATTCTATGTTCCCTGCTTTCATGAGCTATCTTCTCACAAGTTTACTTGTCCTTATTTTATATGATTTGAATTACCAGGATTTGAATTATTTTTGTCTTGGAGAACTTATTTACTCTTAACCAAGTAGGTAGAAACATTTAGCATGTAGTTGCATTCATAGGTTGCATTTCATACATTTCACCATTCCTCTTCATCTCTTTATAGTTTCTCTTGAGCTTAGCATGAGGACATGCTATTGTTTAAGTGTGGGGAGGTTGATAAACTACTATTTTATGGTTTATCTTATGCTCAATTGAGTGGTTTTTATCAACTCTTTACTCACTTATTCATACAATTCGCATGTTTTACATTTTCCTTCCTGATTTTGTGCTATGATTGAAAACATGCTTCTTTGATCTTATATTTACTTATTATTAATCCTCTCTTATTACCACTAGATGTCTTGATATGTGTGTTAAGTTTTTTCAGATATTATAAGGCAGGAATGGCTTGGAGGATGGAAAGGAAGCATGCAAAAGTGGAAGGAATGCAAGAAGTTGGAGAAATTGCTAAGCTGTCCAACCTGACCTCTTCGCACTCAAACGGCTATAACTTTAGCTACAGAGGTCCAAACGACGCGGTTCAAGTTGCGTTGGAAAGCTATCGTCCAGGGCTACGATTTGATATATAATTTGCTATAGCTGCCCCGATGCCAGGCGATGCGAATGCGTGGTTCACGCGGACGCGTGACTTGGCAGGAACGCAACCCGCGCGGCCGCATGGATGACGCGGCTGTGTCACTTTGCCGCGACCAGAATGGACCAGAAAGCGTTGGGAGTGACTTCTGGGCTGCTTTTGACCCAGTTTTTAGCCCAGAACACACATATTAGAGGCTATAAAGTGGGGGAATGCATGCATTCATAATTATTCACTCATAATTCACTTTCCATGATTTAGGTTTAGTTTGGAGAGAGGTTCTCTCCTCTCTCTCTTAGGATTAGGATTTAGGAGTCCTTTTAGTTTTTAAGAGTGACTCTCGATCCAGGTTTTATATTCCTTTGTTTTAAGATTACCTTTCACTATGTTTATTTATTCCAGCTTTGAATTGATTATTTACTTTTATGATTCAAGTTATGAATTAATCCATGTTACAGATTATTATTAATGATATTTGAAGTATTCCAGTTTATGATTGTTCCTGTTAATTATCATTGTTTCCGATTTGAAGATATTTTTATTCTAGTAATTTACTTTCTCTCTTTTGGTCTTGGTTAAGAAATCAGTAACTCAACAGTTATCAAACTCAGCATAAATGATAATCGTTATCTTGCTAATTGAACTGAACTTCGATAATCCCAACTTTTTCTTAGAAAATAAATAGGATTCGAAGGTCAACTAATTAGTCCCTTGACTTTCCTTTACTTTAATGGTTGACTAAGTGGAAATTAGATACAACTTTCATTATTATTGAGAGAGATCACCAAGTTGGACTTCCAATTTCTCTTACCTTGCCAAAAGTTGTTTTTACAGTTATTAATTACTTTTAATCGCCATTTAAATTAATTGTCATTTAAATCACTTGCTTCTTATCTTCTAAACCCTGATTACAACCTTTATAGCCAATAATAAGAACATACTCCCTTGTAGTTCCTTGAGAAGACGACCCGAGGTTTGAATACTCGGTTAACAATTTTTAAAGGGGTTTGTTACTTGTGACACCCAAACGTTTGTACGAAGGGATTTCTGTCGGTTTAGAGACTATATCTACAACGCGACTATTTTTATGAACTTCTTTACTGGCAAAAATCCCAACGTCACTCTTCCTCCCTCAAATCCTCCATCTATCATGTGGACGTGTCTCTTTGGGGTGGGAGGTGGTCGTTCAGTTCATCCAGCCTCTTCGTCTCTTCTTCTTTTTCTTGGCTCATCTGATTTGTTGGCCAAGTACCGATCTAGTCTTCCCCTTCTTACCAATTTTTCTATGATATTCTTTAAATCAAAGCATTCGTTGGTGGGATGTCCATAGATTCGATGGTATTCACAGTACTCTGTCCGATCTCCCCCTCCCTTCTTGCTTTTGAGTGGGAAAGGTAGAGTTATCTTTTCTGTGTGGCACACTTCTCGATAGACATCTACGAGAGACACCCGAAGAAGGGTGTAGTTGCAATATTTCTTGATCTTTTTGCCATACTGGTATTCTTTTTTCTTGGATTCTTTATCCTTATGCTGGGAAGAATAGGAGAGTCTGAATTTTGAGGTCTCTCCTAATCGGGAGTTTTCCTCCATGTTGATGTACTTTTCTGCTCGTTCTTGTACTTTATTTAGAGATGTAGGATATTTTTTCGATATGGAGTGGCTAAAAGGTCCTTCTCGTAGGACATTGATGAGGCCCATGATGGTAGCTTCTATTGGTAGATTTTGTATGTCTAAACATGCTTTGTTGAATCTTTCCATGTAGTTACGAAGACTTTCTCGATCTCATTGCTTGATCTCTATTAGACTTGGGGCGCGCTTAGTTTTATCCTTCTGGATGGAGAATCTTGCCAGAAACTTTTTGGCTAAGTCGTCAAAGCTTGAGATGGACCTGGGGGGGCAGGTTATCAAACCATTTAATCGCTATTTTTGTCAGAGTGGTTGGGAAGTGTTCCGAGGGTTACCTGAAACTGTAGGCCGATCTCGGACGAGATCTTCTGTGCTGGTCGGAGCTGATGTGTCCGGCAGGTGTATAGCGGCCGGAGCTGGTGTGTCCGACTTGTGGAATTGAGAATGCTGCTGATCCTTTGTCACCGAAGGGTGGGGGGTACCTGCAAGGGACTCCGATGCTTAAGTTAGCAAGGGTATTAAACAGGTATTGAGTAGAATCAGAGTATGAGTTATACCTGGGTGCTCCAGTGTATTTATAATGGTGAGGAGTGACCTTCTGTGGATAAGATAAGTTAGTTATCTTATCTTATCTTTATCTTCAAGTGAGGTCATGTTATCTTCAAAGGAACCACCCTTCTCTCTGTAGGCTTGGGCTGCCTTAGGATTTGGGGCGTGTTCCTCTATTTGGGCCCTTCTTTGGGCTTTCCTGGTGACTTGGTCGAGCTCTTAAGAAAGAGGTCGGGTTGTCCTGACCTGAAGAGGTTAGTCGCTTTGTCTGTCGAACATCCCTGGTCAGACAGCTCGACCCAGGGTATGAACAGTGCCCCTGCTTGAGCTCGGTCTTCTTTTTTGAGCTCGAGTCCTTGACTTCGGTCCTTCTTTGGTGAAGCCGAACTCAAGCATCTTGTCGATTCCTTTGTAGCAGTTTTTGAATGTAGAACGTTTCCTCTAAAAGCGCGCGCTTTTATATCGGCGCTTTGGGAACGTGCGAGGGTTTAATGCTTTCATTAATTTTAGCATTAATTGCCCCGTTTCCCTTTGGCTTTTTACTTTGATTTTGAAAACTCAGAAACAGTTTCTCTCCTTTGCCCTTTTCGTAACTTCTTTTCTCCGCTCCCTTCGCTCTCTGTTTTTCATCTGCGCTTCTACTTTCTTGTGTTGTGGCGTCGCTTGGCATTTTTTCTGGAGCTTCTATTTTCGCCTGGAGTTTTGCAGTTTCGCGTTTCTCCCTGCAACATTGCTCTTGTTTCGCGTTCTTGCTTTTGCTTGTGAGAGGGCGTTTCCAGATTTCGTCTTCCATCTTCAATTTCTTTGAAGCTTGCCGCTCTTTCAGGTTGGTACTAGCTTTCTTGCTTCTTTCGTAGCTTCGTCTTCAGTTTTTAGGGTGAAGCTTTAATTTTGCATGTTTGAAAGTTTGAATCTTTTCATGGTCTTGTATTTGCTTGTCACTGTAACATGTTTTTCCTGTCTTTTTTTATGCATTCTCTTGGCATTTCCGTCGAGGCTTTCTAGGGTTTTATTGTTGCTTCTGGTTGTTTCCTGTCTTTGATGATTTCTACTTGGCGTGCTTTGATTTTTGGGAATGCTTTTTGCTTGGTAGACTGTAATGACTTTTTGTGTTTTTCTTTGATGAAAAATGTTTGCTGTTTTGAATTCTTTCTGAGAAATGCTGGAGTGCAAGCTGTAGATCTTGCCTGGAAACCATGCTTTGTTACTGCCTCCAAAGGATGCCCCAGGACTTTTGGTTTGAGTCTTGGGGTTTTCCTTTTCTTGTTTCTTCGCCTGTATCGTATTGAACGAGTTGTTTTCTCCCTTTGTCCGGGATGTTTTTAGTAACCCCATCTTCTTTTCATACTTGTAGGATTAGTTGGCCCCATGTCTTCTCGCAATAACACTGTAGAGATGTCTTCTAGAGTTCCCGAGGGGATGTACGATTGGCTGGACTCCCTTGTTTTGTTGTGGATGCTGAATTTTGCACAGAGCTGAGAAAGCGCCATAGGATTTGTGGTAACAATGCTCATAAGGAGGATTACAAGCTTGTTGCTCCTGATTCTGATGAGAGATTTTGTTTTCTGACTTCCATTAAGAGGGAGCGTCCCTTCTTCTATGCCTATGAATACTTCTTCAGTCAGTTGAACGTTACTTTTCCTTTTACTACTTTTGAGACCGACCTGTTGTGGTCATGTAATATTGCCCCATCCCAGCTTCACCCAAATTCCTGGGGTTTTATTAAAATTTTTCAACTTCTCTGCCGAGAATTAGGTGTAACACCCTCTCAGACTCTTTTCCTTTATTTGTTTGTTTCCGCCAAGCCTGGTGGTTCTTCAAAAAAGAAAGCTTCCTGGGTTTCCTTCAGGTCTGCCCAGGGCCATAAAGTTTTTGCTATGTATGATGAGTCCTTTAAGGACTTCAAGAATTACTTCTTTAAGGTTCGTGCTGTCGAGGGGGCCCGCCCCTTTTTTCTTGATGAAAATGATGAGCCTTCTTTCCCTCTAGAGTGGCAGAGGGATGTGAAAGTGTCTCGCTATACCTGGGAGATGCTTCATGATGTTGAGCGTGCCTTTGTTGTTGTTCTTGAGGATCTATGGGGGAGACCACCCCATCTTGATACAAAAAGGTTTTTGAATGACCCGTCCTTGGTTCGGACTGTTTTGGGTACTCGTCTGACTTGTTTCTATACTTGTTTCTTAATTTTTTCCTTCCTCTTATTGATATTGTAACTCTTTGCTGTGGCTGATTCTGTATTTGCAGAGATGTCAAAGAACAATGACCCCATGAGGGCCTTTAAAAAGGCGAAGAAGGCAACTGCTGCTCTGAACATCTCGGCCAAGGTGGCCGGAGAGGGATCTTCTCAGGCCCCCGTGAGGCCTCTTGTGCCGAGTTCTCCCGGGCCGAGGAAAGCAATTCCTACTCCTCGGTTTTGTCAGGTCGATCCTCCACAGACTTCTGCCGCTGCTTCTGGTGCTCCTTCTAGTAAGAAGCAAAAAACAATTGAGCCTTTCAACCTTGATGCTCCCGACTTTGATCTGATCGAGTTTGTAGATCAACAAGTCGGTCCTTATGGTGCCCTCTCTATGGATGACGTATTACTTCTTCATCATTTTGATTATATAACTCAAAGTGGTATTAAGTTGGCACACATGGGAGCGGCCCTGTATCGAACTGCTCAAAGTCTTCCTCTTCATGCCACCAAAGCCTTTATGGAGGAGGCCAAACAGGAGTTTAATCAGATAAAAGGCTTGAAGGAGGAGCTCGAAGTGAAGGTGGCCAAGTTGGAAAAAGATCTGGCAAATGAGAAGGTGAGTTCCCTCTCTTTGGCTGCCTCTGTGAGGCTGGCTGAGGACACGGCACTGAGGCATAAGGATAGCTATGTCACATCTTATCGGGAGGGAATGCATCTGAAGGAGGAGTTGGAGAATGTCCGAGCTGATTACTCCGAGCTTCAAGGTCATCTTTGTTGACAGTGTAACTGCTGCCTACGAGAGCCTGAAGGAGCAGGTTCGCGTTATTACTCCTGAGGCCGACCTTACTCTCTTCAGCCTGGACAATGTTGTGAGGGATGATAAGATTGTCCCAGATGACCAGGATGATGATGATGCTGACCCTCCCCCAGTGCCTTCTGTCAAAGTGTCGACCTCCTCGGTTCCTTCCGTTACGTCTGATCCGGATTGCCAGATTCTGAACCGGGATGATGGAACTGTAGATGCTGTGCCTATTCAGACTTGCCCTCCTTCTCCCCGTACTGATGCTGCCAGGAAGGCTCCAGATCTTGGTTGACCTCCTTTTTTAAGTATTTGTGTAAATAGCCCAGTTTGTGGGCTTTGAACTCTTTTTTGTAAATGATGTTTTGTTGACTATTGATACTCTAGTTGCTACTTTTAGCAACTTTATTTTGAAAAACAAAAATGGTTTCTCTTGCTCTTAGGGTTGGCTTGAAGCAGCCTGTTGAGTCTTTGTTTTATGGTAACTGCGATATGCTTGCTTGCAGCTTTCTTTAGCATTTACCTGGAATTTTCAGAGTTGTTTTTTATCCATCCTCTTTTGATTGCTTTTGTGGCGAGATCAAGGTCTATCAGGTCGAGTTATCTCCCCTTTGTTGGTTGATTTTCTCAATTGATCTTTTTCGAGCAACCCCTTGGGATTACTTTTTATAACTTTTTGTAGCTTTAGTCCGACTTCTTCATGTTGGTCCCCGTTTCGTTACTAGGTGATCCTTTTTCTTAGATCTTGTTCAGGTCTCTTTTGAGGTTTTACCTTTTGTAACTTTATCTTTTTTGGGCCGACTTCGTCATGTCGGACGTCGTTGAGTTACTCGATAATTCTCTTTTTTGGGTCGACTTTGTCACGTCGGGCTCTGTCGAGTTATTTGATAATCCTCTTTCTTGGACCTTGTTCAGGTCTCTTTCAGGGATTATTCTTGTTTTGTAGAAGTCGATCTCTTCTAAGTTGTTTTTGTAATCCTCTTTCTTGGACCTTTGTTAGGTCTCTTTCAGGGATTACTTTTACAACTTGTCTTGTAGGAGACTGACTTCGTTAGGTCGATCTCTTCTAAATTGTTTTTGTAATCCTCTTTCTTGGACCCTTGTTAGGTCTCTTTCAGGGATTACTTTTACAACTTGTCTTGTAGGAGACCGACTTCGTTAGGTCGATCTCTTCTAAGTTGTTTTTGTAATCATCTTTCTTGGACCCTTGTTAGGTCTCTTTCAGGGATTACTTTTACAACTTGTTTTGTAGGAGACCGACTTTGTTAGGTCGATCTTTTTTTTTGTTTCTGTAATCCTCTTTCTTGGACATTTGTTAGGTCTCTTTTAGGGATTACTTTTACAACTTGTCTTGTAGGAGACTGACTTTGTTAGGTCGATCTCTTCTAAGTTGTTTTTGTAATCCTCTTTCTTGGACCTTTGTTAGGTCTCTTTCAGGGATTACTTTTACAACTTGTCTTGTAGGAGACCCGACTTCGTTAGGTCGATCTCTGCTAAGTTATTTTTGTAATCCTCTTTCTTGGACCTTTGTTAGGTCTCTTTCAGGGATTACTTTTACAACTTGTATTGTAGGAGACCGACTTCGTTAGGTCGATCTCTGCTAAGTTGTTTTTGTAATCCTCTTTCTTGGACATTTGTTAGGTCTTTTTCAGGGATTACTTTTACAACTTGTCTTGTAGGAGACCTACTTTGTTAGGTCAATCTCTTCTAAGTTATAGCAATTCCTCTTTAATAGGGTTGGCCAGACTCTTTCCAGGGATTTGCTGATAAGTTGGGTTGACTTGGTCCGACTTTTTAGTGTCGGCCAATCTTTTTAAGTTATTATATAGCAATTCATAAGACCTCGTCAGGTTCTTTTTGGGATCACTTTCGATAACTTCTTGCATTATTTTGTGTTCATCTTTGCCGATTTGTAGATGGTGGTTTCTGTCCTGGTTTAATCGACCTTTAGGTGAATCGCGTTTTCACCTTTGTCGGTCGATCATTCCAATCGATATCGTACAGTGAATCTGTTCTTCACTTTCTGTTCGATCCGTTGCTTTATAATCGGACAATGAATGCTTCAGATTAATGCGTCATGGGAATTTGTAGAATATCTGAAATGTATTTTATTTAAAGAAAGTGCAAATATATACAGGCCGGAGTATTTCATACCCTTAAGTCGGATTAAATCTCAATATTGACGCTTCATTAAAAAACCTTTTCAGGAAAAAGAGTGCATCTTGTGATGAGATCTTTTACCTTACCTAAATATAGTACCTTCTTAGGTTACAGGCTTGCCATGATCTGGGGAGTTCTCGTCCCTCGAGTTTAGACAGTTTGTAGTAGCCCTTTCCAAGTACTTCTGTCACTCGGTAGGGTCCTTTCCAGTTGGCTGCCAACTTTCCTTCTCCGGGTCAAGTTGTTCCAATATCATTTCGGATTAAGATGAGATCATTCTCAGTGAAACCTCTTGGCACTACCTTTTGATTATACCTGGAAGCCATTCGCCCATTTAGTGCTTCTTCCCTGATCCGAGCTTTTTCTTGGATTTCCGGAAGTAGGTCGAGCTCTTCTCTTTGAAGTTGAGAATTGGTTTGTTCATTGTAGTGGACTACTCGAGGAGACCCTTCCTCGACTTCTATTGGAATCATTGCCTCCACTCCGTATGCTAATCGAAATGGTGATTCGTTTGTAGTAGAATGGTGGGTTGTTCGATACGCCCATAAGACTTGTGAAAGTTCCTCGGCCCAAGCCCCCTCTACTTTTTGCAGTCTCCATTTCAGCCCGACCAATATGACTTTGTTGGCCGCTTCGGCTTGTCCATTGGCTTGGGGATGCTCGACGGAGGTGAACTGGTGTTTTATATTCAAGTCGGCCACTAGTTTTCTGAAGCCTGCATCTGTGAATTTGGTGCCATTGTTTGTGGTGATGGAGTGTGGGACCCCGAACCTTGTAACAATGTTCCTATATAGGAATTTTCGGCTTCTTTGTGCAGTGGCGTTGGCTAAGGGTTCTACCTTGATCCATTTCGTCAAATAGTCTACCCCTACTATAAGGAATTTTACTTGTCCCGATCCCTATGGAAAGGGTGCGAGAAGATCGAGTCCCCATTTTGCAAATGGCTAGGGTGAGGTCACGGTGATGAGTTTTTCCGGTGGGGCGATGTGAAAGTTGGCATGCTTCTAACATGGTGGACATGTCTTTACAAATTCTGTAGCTTCCCTTTGTAGAGTTGGCCAATAGAATCCCGCCCGGAGTACCTTTTTGGTGAGAGCTTGCGCTCCAAGATGATTGCCACAAATGCTGCTGTGTACTTCCTCCAAGACTTCCTTTGTGTTGGAAGTCGGTACGCACTTTAACAATGGTATTGAGATCCCTCTTTTGTACAGTGTGTTTTTTATGATAGTATAGTATTGTGCCTCCCTTTTTAACCTCTTTGCCTCTTTTTCATTTGTAGGGAGAGTTTCTGTTTTGAGGTAATTAATTATGGGGGTCATCCACCCTTGATCCCGACCTGTTATGGCTAGGACTTTTTCTTCTTCCAATATTGATGGGTTCTGTAGTACTTCCTGGATGAGGCTTCTATTGTTGCCCCCTGGTTTGGTGCTGGCTAGTTTTGAGAGTGCGTCAGCTCAGGCGTTCTGCTCACGGGATATGTGGCAGATCCTATATTCCCCGAGTTATTCGAGCTGTTCCTTGGTTTTATCCAAATATTTTTTCATAGTAGGATCTTTGGCTTTGTAGTTCCATGTTATTTGTGAGGTGACGACTTGTGAGTCGCTGTAAATGTTGAGTTTCCGAGCTCTAACTTCTCTAGCCAGCTTCAAGCCAGCTAATAACGCTTCGTATTCCGCCTGGTTGTTTGAGGCCGGGAATCCAAATTTGAGGGAAAGCTCAAGTTGGGTTTCTTGGTTGCTTTCGATTATCACACCTGCACCACTTCCGGCTTTATTTGAGGAACCGTCCACGTATATATTCCACTCTATGGGGATTTTCGGGGTGTCTGTGAATTCTACAATGAAGTCGGCTAGGTATTGTGATTTGATGGCTGTCCGCGCTTCGTATTGGAGGTCAAACTCGGACAACTCGATTGCCCATTGTAGCATTCTTCCTGCTAGATCTGTTTTCTGCAATATCCCCTTTATGGGCTGGTTGGTCCGAACCTTAATGGTATGCGCTTGGAAGTACGGGCGAAGTCGTCGGGATGTGAGTATGAGAGTGTAGGCAAACTTCTCTATTTTCTGGTATTTCAGCTTTGACCCCTGCAGTGCTTTACAAATAAAGTAGACGGGTTGTTACCCACCCTCGTCTTCTCTAATTAGTGCCGAGGCTATTGCTCAACTTCCTACTGCGAGGTACAATATGAGTGGTTCCCCTTCTCGTGGTCGAGATAGGATAGGTGGCCGTCCCAAGAATTCTTTGAAGTCTTGGAAGGCTTGTTCACATTCTGTTGTCCACTCAAAGTTCTTTCCCTTCCTTAAAGTAGCGTAGAAAGGGAGGAATCTTATCGCTGACCCTGCTCGGAATCTGGATAAGGCTGCCAGTCTCCCATTGAGTTGTTCTACCTCTTTGACGCAGGTTGGGCTCTTCATGTTGAGTATGGCCTGGCATTTATCTGGATTTACCTCGATTCCTCTTTGTGTGAGCATAAAGCCCAAGAACTTACCGGCTTCCACTGCGAAGGTGCATTTAGCCGGGTTAAGTCGCATGCCATGCCTCCGTATGGTGTCGAATACTTGAACCAAGTCGGACAGTAATGTTTCTTCACTTTGTGTCTTTATCAACATGTCATCCACGCAGACTTCCATGATTTTTCCGATGTGGTCTGAGAAGACCTTATTCATTAGTCTTTGATAAGTAGCTCCCGCGTTCTTAAGGCCGAAAGGCATTACGATGTAACAATAGTTTGCTTTGGGTGTTAGAAATGAGGTTTTTTCTGGATCCGGTGGATACATTGGGATCTGGTTGTACCCCGAGTATACGTCCATACACGAGAGATACTTATATCCCGATGAGACATCTACTAGAGCGTCGATGCTTGGTAGGGGATAAGGGTCTTTTAGGCAGACTTTCTCACCAAGACGACGTTTGCTAGCCATAGTGGGTACTTAACTTCTCTTATGAACCCTGCCTCTAATAGTGCTTGCACCTGTTCTACTACAGCCTAAGACCATTCTGGCCTGAGTTTTCTTCATCTTTGTTGTACCAGCCGGGATCCCGGATAGACTGCCAACTTGTGGCTCATCAGTTCGGGATCTATGCCTGTCATGTCGGCAGCTTTCCATGCGAAGAGATCAACATTATCTCGTAGGAACTGTATGAGTGATTCCTTTGCGTCTTCTTTCAGGATCGTGCCAATATTAGTTGTCTTATCCGAGGTGTCTCCGATCTGAACTTTCTCTACTTCACCTTCGGGCTGTGGATGGAGTTCTTCTCGTCTCTGAATTCCGCCAAGTTCGATTGTGTTGAACTCTACTCCTTCACCTTTGAGGTTTAGACTTTCGTTATAACAGCGACACGCCATCTTTTGATCTGCTTTTATTGTAGCTATCCCTTCTGCAGTTGGGAATTTCATACATAGATGTGGAGTTGAAACTATTGCGCCGAGTTGGTTTAACGTCGTCTGACCTATTAAGGCATTGTAGGCTGAGCTTACATCGACCATAATGTAGTCTATCTTAAGTGTTCTGGACTGGTTCCCCTTTCCAAAGGTTGTATGTAGTGATACGTATCCCAGTGGTTGTACTGGGGTATCCCCAAGTCCGAACAGGCTGTTCAGATATGCTCTTAGCTCTTTTTCTTCTAAGCCGAGCTTGTCGAAGGCAGTTTTGAATAAGATGTCGGCGGAGCTTCCTTGGTCAATTAATGTACGATGGAGGTTGGCGTTTGCCAGTATGATAGTGATGACCATGGGGTCGTCGTGTCCTGAGATGATTCTAGATGCGTCTTCTTTGGTAAACGTGATTGCTGGGTTGTCTGGTGCCTCATTCTTTCCTTCGACATGGTATATTTCTTTGAGGTGTCGCTTGCGAGATGATTTGGAGATTCTTCCTTCCTCAAATTTGCCGTGTATCACGTGGACGTGTCTCTCTGGTGTGCGAGGTGATCGTTCAGACCGTCTGACATCTTCATCCCTTCTTCTTTTTCTTGGCTCTTCGTCCCGGTTGGCCAAAAACCGATCTAGTTTTCCTTCTCTTACTAATTTTTCTATGACGTTTTTCAGGTCGAAGCATTCGTTGGTAGAATTTCCTCGAATTCGATGATACTCACAGTATTCGTTCCGATTCCCTCCTCTTCTTTTGCCTTTGAGTGGCCGAGCTGGGGGTATTTTTTCCGTATGGAAGACTTCTTTGTAAACATCTACCAAGGATACCCTGAGAGGGGTGTAGTTATGATATTTTTTGATTTTCTCCCCAGAGCGATCTTCCTTTTTCTTGGATTCTTTATCTTTATCTCGGTAGGCAGAACCGAACCTCGAGGCTTCCCCAAGTCAAAAATTCACCTCCATGTTGATGTACTTCTGCGCCAGTTCTTGTACTTCATCCAGGGATGCAGGGTACTTCTTTGATATAGATTGGCTAAACGATCCTTCTCGTAGGTCATTTATGAGGCCCATAATGACAGCTTCTGTTGGTAGACTTTGTATGTCCATGCATATTTTGTTGAATCTTTCCATGTAGTTACGAAGACTTTCCCGATCTCCTTGCTTGATTCCTAGTAGGCTGGGTGCGTGTTTAGCCTTGTCTTTTTGTATGGAAAATCTGGCCAGGAACCTTTTGGCCAGGTCATCGAAGCTCGAGATGGACTTTGGAGGTAGGTTGTCGAACCATCTAATGGCTGTTTTGGTAAGAGTTGTTGGAAAGGATTTGCAGCGAACTGCATCCGAGGCGTCAGTAAGGTACATTCTACTTCTGAAATTGCTAAGATGATGGTTGGGGTCCGAGGTGCCGTCATACAGAGTCATATCCAGAAGTTTGAAGTCCTTTGGGATTTTGGTCTTCATAATTTCCCTAGTGAATGGATCTTGATCCTTGCGAGGGCTGTCCTCTGGAGTAGATCAAGGAGCATTAGTTTTGAGATCAGCTTCGAGTTTTAGAAGCTTATCTTCTAATTCTCGGCGTCGTCTTATCTCTCGATGTAGATCCTCTTCTTTTTCGCGTTGATATTGGGCCTCTTTCTCAAGTTGCTTTAATCAATCTTGAAGCGCCTCTATCACCCCTGGATTTGATAAATTTTTGTCTCCGTTGGGCTCCAGAGTATCTTCGAGCATAGCATCTACGTTCTTGTGTGGCATTCTATCTTCCAAACCTGAATCATGGTCGTTGTCATGGTCGTCTGCCATGGTGATGGGATGACTTCCAGGTTTCCCAGCAATGGCGCCAATGTTCCGAGGGTTACCTGAAACTGTAGGTCGATCTCGGACAAGATCTTCTGCGCTGGTCGGAGCCCATGTGTCCGGCAGGTGTATAGCACCCGGAGCTGGTGTGTCCGACTTGTGGAATTGAGAATGTTGCTGATCATTTGTCACCGAAGGGTGGGGGGTACCTGCAAGGGACTCCGATGCTTAAGTTAGCAAGGGTATTAAATAGGTATTGAGTAGAATCAGAGTATGAGTTATACCTGGGTGCTCCAGTGTATTTATAATGGTGAGGAGTGACCTTCTATGGATAAGATAAGTTAGTTATCTTATCTTATCTTTATCTTCAAGTGAGGTCATCTTATCTTCAAGGGAACCGCCCTTCTCTCTGTAGGCTTGGGCTGCCTTAGGATTTGAGGCATGTTCCTCTATTTGGGCCCTTCTTTGGGCTTTCCTGGTGACTTGGCCGAGCTCTTAAGAAAGAGGTCGGGTTGTCCTGACCTGAAGAGGTCGGTCGCTTTGTCTGTCGAA
Source organism: Arachis hypogaea (assembly GCF_003086295.3). Taxonomy (NCBI): domain Eukaryota; kingdom Viridiplantae; phylum Streptophyta; class Magnoliopsida; order Fabales; family Fabaceae; genus Arachis; species Arachis hypogaea. The sequence continues at coordinate 49,846,736 of NC_092045.1, forward strand.
CATCCCGGGTCGGACAGCTCGACCCAGGGTATGAACAGGAAGGCTTTGCACCAAGTTGCATCTGAGGCGTCGGTGAGATACATTCTACATTGGAAGTTACTGAGATGATGGCTGGGATCTGTTGTGCCATCGTACAGGGTCATGTCAGGAGGCTTGAAGTCTTTTGGGATTTTGGCCTTCATGATTTCGTTGGTGAATGGGTCTTGGTCTTTGCGGGAGCTATCCTCGTGGTTGGATCGAGTAGTTTTAGCTTTGAGATCGGCTTCGATCTTCAGGAGCTTGTCTTCTAATTCGCGGCGTCGCCTAGCTTCTCTTCGTAAGTCTCTTTCGGCTTCCCGCTGGTACTTGACTTCCCTTTCAAGTTGTTTTAGACGATCCTGGAGTGCCTCCATGGCTCCCGTGCTTGGGGAGTTCTTATCTTTATTATGTTGAGAAGTGTCATCTAGTGTAACCTCTGTGTTCTTATGTGGCGTTCGGTTCTCTAAATCAGAGTTGTGGTCGTTGTCATGGTTGTCCGCCATGATGATGGGATGACTTCCAGGTTCCTCGGCAACGGCGCCAATGTTCCGAGGGTTACCTGAAACTGTAGGTCGATCTCGAATGAGATCTTCTGTACTGGTCGGCGCTGTTGAGTCCGACTTGATGATGGTGGCCGGAGCCGCCGTGTTCGACTTGTTGGACTTGGTGGTGGTGCTAATCCTTCGTCACCGGAGGGTGGTGGTACCTGCAAGGGACTTCGATGCTTAAGTTTGCAAGGGTACTAAGCAGGTTTTTAGTAGAATCAGAGTATGAGTTATACCTGGGTGCTCCAATGTATTTATAATGGTGAGGAGTGACCTTCTCTTTGAGATAAGATAGTTATCTTATCTTATCTTTGAGTGAAGTCATCTTTATCTTCAAGGGAACCGCCCTTATCTCTATAGGCTTGGACTACCTTTAGATTTGGGTCGTGTTCCTCTATTTGGGCCCCTCTTTTGGGCTTTCCTGGTGATTTGGCCGAGCTCTTTGAGAAGAGGTCAGATTACCCTGACCTGAAGAGGTCGGGTGAGTTGTCGTTAAAACATCCCAGGTCGGACAGTTCGACCCAGGGTATGAACACTTGTGTTCCTTCCATTTTTGCAAGCTTCCTCTCCATTCTCTAAGCCATTTGTGTCCTGTAAAGCCTGCAACACTTAACACACGGATCACGGCATCGAATGGTATAAAGGAGAATTGAAATACACAAATTAAAGATCTCTAGGAAGCACGTTTTCAACCATAGAACAAAATTAGAAAGGGATTGTAAAATCATGTAGTTCATATGAATAAGTGGGTAAAGACTTGATGAAACTACTCAATTAAACACAAGATAAACCATAAAATAGTGGTTTATCAACTCCCCACACTTAAACATTAGCATGTCATCACGCTTAGCTCAAGGAGATAAAATAAACAAGTAGGGAAAGGTAAGACTCATGCAATGCAATGCAACCTATGTATATGAATGCAACTATATGATTCTGTCTACTTGGTTAAAAGTAAATAAATTCTTCAGGACAAACATAAATCAAATTCCACTAATTATACAGAAAAGACAGGTAAACTTGTGAGAAGACAGCTCATGAAAGTAGGGAATATAGAATTAAGCATTGAACCCTCACTGATGGTGTATGTGCACTCTAATCACTTAAGTGTATAGGGTAATCACTCTACTCTTCTCTTGTCATGCTTTTTAAATTTTATTCTTCATCTAACCAATCAACAAATAATTAATGTACCAATGCAAACATCATGAGGTCTTTTTAAGGTTGTAATGGGGCCAAGGTAAAGGTGAGGATATATATATATATATATATATATATATATATATATATATATATATATATATATATATATATATAGTTAAGTGAGATATAAATTGAATCCTTTGATTAACCTAAGCTCTTACCTATACATACTTTATAAACTTTTAAATTCATGCTTAGCTACCCAAAATTCTCACTTTTGTATTACATACTTATGCATCACCCCTTTCTTTTAATTTTTATCACTTATGCATTGATCATATTTATTAACTTTACTTAGCATTGGGGTAATTTTGCCCCTTTATTTAATTACTTAATTACTTGAATATTTTTTAAATTTTTTTAAATATAAAAATAAACATAACATTATCAATGCACATGGATTTTTAATTTTCTAGTCTTACATGAGTAGGTACCCAAATTCCCTTTATTTTATCATGACATGTTCCTTTATTAACTCATGTTCCCACGATCTTCCCATACTCAATTGATACACAATCTCTAACTTAAGCTAACCAATGATTCAATTGGAGTATTTAATTGTTTTTCTGCTTAAGGCTAGTGATGTGGTAAAATATAGAACAAATGGGATTTAAAAGGCTCAAAGTGGCTTAAAAAGGGTAATTGAAAAGGGTAGGCTATTTTGGGATAAGTGAGCTAAAATAATTAATGGCCTCAATCATATGCATGCATTTAAATACATTAACTATTGGACATATAGGGTGGAACAAAATAAAGATTACAATCATAGAGAAGTAAACACACAAGAATAAATTTTTATGGTTAAATAATGTAACCATGTCCTCTAAGCTCAAATCTCACGGGTTGTGTGTTCTTGAGCCATCATTTTATGTTCCAAATACAACTTTAAACAAGTTTTAACGAAAATATTTTCTTTTAAATTAGTGAAAGTTTTCAAAAATAGGGTCTTAAAATGAAACATATTATATTTCAACCAGATAGATCATGCATGCAAATAACCTAGTACTATGCAATCTATCCTATCCTAATTAAAAGGAAAATAAATAAATATCTTATTTTATTGGTGTTAAGGAAGAGAAATTACCTCTGGAAGTCAGGTACTGACCGACCTCCCCACACTTAAAGCTTTGCACTGTATTCGGTGCCATCTGTCAGGAACAAAGGGGCGCTAGTTGCAGTGTCTCCACAAGCGAGATAGTCATGGCTCCCGGTGCTGGTAAAAGAAGTGGAGTCCGGATCTTCCTCGGGTGGGTGGTTGCCAAGAAGTAGCTCCATAAGGTATGTAAATCAGCACTTGTTACGACGCTCTCTTTGCTTTCCTTGCCGGTCTAGCCGGTCCAATCTCTCAAGTATCTGATGGAGTAGTTGGTTTGTTGGAGGTGCTTGTGATGTGGAAGGAAAAGGAATATCTCCGGCCGGTTCTGCAAGCCGGCTAGTCGTGGCTGCTGGAGGTCTGATGTACTTCTCGTTAGGGATGTACTGATCATTTCACGGAAGTATGGTCTTGGTATCCCCAGCTCTGTAGGAGACTCCGGCTGTTGAGATTAGATCTGAAACAAAGGCGGGAAAAGGTAAGTTGCCTGCAATTTGTACGTGTCCCATAGCATTCTGGATGTGTCTTGGTAAATTGAGGTGTTGGTCTAGAAGGATACACTATAGTAGAACAACTGGTGGACGAAATTGTGATCATCATCAATGGCTCCAAAGACTTGGTGCTCTCAAACATGAATCACACTTTGTCACAACTCCGCACAAGTAACTAGCAAGTGTACTGGGTCGTCCAAGTAATAAACCTTACGTGAGTAAGGGTCGATCCCACAGAGATTGTTAGTATGAAGCAAGCGATGGTCATCTTGTAAATCCCAGTCAGGCGGATTTAACTGTATTAAGGGATTATTGGTTTTTCGGATAATAATAATAATAAATAAATAGACAATAGTTACTCATATAATTCAATGATGGAAATTTCAGATAAGTGTATGGAGGTGCTGTGTTCCTTCCGAATCTCTACTTTCCTACTGCTTCTATCCAATCTTTGTCACTTCTTTCTATGGCAAGCTGTATGTAGGGCATCACCGTTGTCAATGGCTACATCCTATCCTCTCAGTGAAAATAGTCCAAGTGCTTTGTCACAGCACGGCTAATCATTTGTCGGTTCTCGATCATGTTGGAATAGAATCCCTTGATTCTTTTGTGTTTGTCATCATGCCCAGCAATCGCGAGTTTGAAGCTCGTCACAGTCATTCAATTCCAGAATCCTACTCAGAATACCACAGACAAGGTTAGACTTTTCGGATTCCCATGAATGCCGCCATCAATTCTAGCTTATACCACGAAGATTTTGATTAAGGAATCCAAGAGATATGCGCCCGGTCTAAGGTAGAACGGATGTGGTTGTCAGCCACACATTCATAGGTGAGAATGATGATGAGTGTCACGGATCATCACATTCATCATGTTGAAGTGTAACGAATATCTTAGAATAAGAATAAGTCGAATTGAATAGAAAATAGTAGTAATTGCATTGAAACTCGAGGTACAGCAGAGCTCCACACCCTTAATCTATGGTGTGTAGAAACTCCACCGTTGAAAATACATAATTGATGAAGGTTCAGGCATGGCCGAATAGCCAGCCCCCAAAACGTGATCAATAGTCTCCTAAGATGGATAATAAAATAAAACTGAGACCAAAGATGAAAATACAATAGTAAAAAGTTCTATTTATACTAAACTAGTTACTAGGGTTTACGGAAGTAAGTAATTGATGCATAAATCCACCTCCGGGGCCCACTTGGTGTGTGCTTGGGCTGAGCTTGATCTATCCATGAGCTGAGGCTTCTCTTGGAGTTGAACGCCAAGTTGTAACGTGTTTTGGGTATTCAACTCTGGTTCGTGACGTGTTTCTGGCGTTTGACTCCAGAATGCAGCACGGAACTGACGTTGAACGCCAGTTTACATCATCTAATCACGAATGAAGTATGAACTATTATATATTGCGGGAAAGCTCTGGATGTTTACTTTCCAACGCCGTTGCGAGCGCGCCATTAAGAATTTTGTAGCTCTAGAAAATCCATTTCGAGTGCAGGGAGGTCAGATTCCAACAGCATCAGTAGTCCTTTGTCAGCCTCCTTATCAGAGTTTTGCTCAGGTGCCTCAATTTTAGCCAGAAATTACCTGAAATCACAGAAAAACACACAAAGTCATAGTAAAATCCAGAAATGTGAATTTAGCATAAAAACTAATGAAAACATCCCTAAAAGTAACTAGATCATACTAAAAACTACCTAAAAATAATGCCAAAAAGCGTATAAATTATCCGCTCATCACAACACCAAACTTAAATTGTTGCTTGTCTCCAAGCAACTGAAAATCAATTAGGATAAAAAGAAGAGAATATACTATAAATCCCAAAATATCAATGAATATTCATTTTAATTAGATGAGCGGGACTTGTAGCTTTTTGCTTCTGAATAGTTTTGGCATCTCACTTTTTCCTTTGAAGTTTAGAATGATTGGCTTCTACAGGAACTTAGAATTTCAGATAGTGTTATTGATTCTCCTAGTTAGGTTTGTTGATTCTTGAACACAGCTACTTTTATGAGTCTTGGCCGTGGCCCTAAGCATTTTATTTTCCAGTATTACCACCGGATACATAAATGCCACAGACACATGATTGGGTGAACCTTTTCAGATTGTAACTCAGCTTTGCTAGAGTCCCCAGTTAGAGGTGTCCAGAGCTCTTAAGCACACTCTTTTTGCTTTGGATCACGACTTTAACCACTCAGTCTCAAGCTTTTCACTTGGACCTGCATGCCACAAGCACATGGTTAGGGACAACTTGATTTAGCCGCTTAGGCCTGGATTTTAGTTCTTTGGGCCCTCCTATCCATTGATGCTCAAATCCTTGGATCCTTTTTCCCTTGCCTTTTGGTTTTAAGGGCTATTGGCTTTTTCTACTTGCTTTTTTTTCTGTCTAAAATTTTTTCGCCACTCTTTTTTTCGCAAGCTTTTGCTATTCACTGCTTTTTCTTGCTTCAAGAATCAAATTTATTATTTTTCAGATCATCAATAACATTTCTCTTTTTCATCATCCTTTCAAGAGCCAACAGTTTTAACATTCATAAGCAACAAGATCAAAAATATGCACTATTTAAGCATTCATTCAGAAAACAAAAAGTATTGTCACCACATCAATATAATTAAACTAAATTCAAGGACAATTTTCGAAATTTAAGTACTTCTTGTTCTTTTGAATTAAAAACATTTTTCATTTAAGAGAGGTGAAGAATTTATGGAATTTATTCATAGCTTTAAGACATAGTTACTACATACTAATGATCATGAAGTAGAGACACAAAACATAGATAAAAAACGAAAAACAGAAAAAAATAAGAACAAGGAATGAATCCACCTTAGTGGCGTTTTCTTCTTGAAGGACCAATGATGTCCTTAAGCTCTTCTATGTCCCTTCCTTGTCTTTGTTGCTCATCCCTCATTGCTCTTTGATCTTCTCTAATTTCATGGAGAATGATGGAGTGCTCTTGATGTTCCACCCTTAATTGATCCACATTGTAACTCAAATCTTCTAAGGAAGTGTTGAGTTCTTCCCAATAGTTGTTGGGAGGAAAGTGCATCCCTTGAGGCATCTCCGGGATTTCTTGGTGATGAGCTTCCTCATGCGTCTCTTGGGTTCCATGAGTGGGCTCTCTTGTTTGCTCCATCCTTTTCTTAGTGATGGGCTTGTCCTCCTCAATGAAGATGTCTCCTTCTATGATAACTCCAGCTGAGTAACATAGATGGCAAATAAGATGAGGAAAAGCTAGCCTTGCCAAAGTAGAGGGCTTATCGGCTATTTTGTAGAATTCATGGGAGATGACTTCATGAACTTCTACTTCCTCTCCATTCATGATGCTATGAATCATGATGGCCCGATCCACAGTAACTTCAGATCGGTTGCTAGTGGAGATGAGGGAGCATTGGAGGAACATCAACCATCCTCTAGCCACAGGCTTGAGGTCCAGTCTTCTTAGTTGAACCGGCTTGCCTTTGGAATCTCTTTTCCATTGAGCTCCTTCCACACATATATCCATAAGGACTTGGTCCAACCTTTGATTAAAGTTGACCCTTCTAGTGTAGGGGCGTTCATCTCCTTGCATCATGGGCAAGTTGAACGCCAACCTCACATTTTCTGAACTAAAATCTAAGTATTTCCCCCGAACCATTGTAAGATAATTCTTTGGGTTCGGGTTCTTACTTTGATCATGGTTCCTAGTGATCCATGCATTGGAATAGAACTCTTGAACCATTAAGATTCCAACTTGTTGGATGGGGTTGGTTAGAACTTTCCAACCTCTTCTTTGGATCTCATGTCGGATTTTCGGATACTCATTTTTCTTGAGCTTGAAAGGGACCTCGGGGATCACCTTCTTCTTGGCCACAACATCATAGAAGTGGTCTTGATGGGCTTTGGAGATGAATCTTTCCATCTCCCATGACTCGGAGGTGGAAGCTTTTGTCTTCCCTTTCCCTTTTCTAGAGGATTCTCCGGCCTTAGGTGCCATCAATGGTTATGGAAAAACAAAAAAGCTATGCTTTTACCACACCAAATTTAGAGTATTGCTCGCCCTCGAGCAAGAGATGAAAGAAGAGAAGAAGAAGAAGACGAAAATATGGAGGAGAGGGGGAGAGGTGTATTCGGCCAAGAAGGAGAAGAGAGGTTTGTGTTGTGTGAAAATGAAGAAGAATGGAGGGGTTTATATAGTGAGGGGAGAGGGAGTAGGTTCGGCCTACTTAGGGTGGGTTTGGGTGGGAATGAAATTTGAATTTTGAAGGTTGGTGGGGTTTATGGGGAAGAGTGGATGGATGTGAGTGGTGAAGGGGGTAATTGGGAAGAGAGATTGAGGTGATTGGTAAAGGGTTTTGGGGAAGAGTGTTTATTGGAAAGAGAGGGTGAATGTTGAGAAGAGGGGAGAATATGGTAGGTGGGGATCCTGTGGGGTCCACAGATCCTGAGATGATCTTGTGGGGTCCACAGATCCTGAGGTGTCAAGGATTTACATCCCTGCACCAATTAGGCATGTAAAATGACTTTCCATTCAATTCTGGCGTTTAAACGCCGAAGTGATGCATGTTCTGGGCGTTCAACGCCCATGTGCAGCATGTTTCTGGCATTGAACGCTAGTTCCATGCTTGTTTCTGGCGTTCAGCGCCAGCTCTCCTCAGGGTGCATTCCTAGCGTCTGAACGCTGGGATGTTGCTTGTTTCTGGTGTTCAGTGCCAGATCCATGCTCTGTTCTAGAGTTGAACGCCAGCCAGATGCTCCTTACTGGCGTTTAAACGCCAGTAAGTCCTTCCTCCAGGGTGTGATTTTTCTTCTACTGTTTTTGATTCTATTTTTAATTTTAATATTTTTTTCATGACTCCACATGATCATGAACCTAATAAAACATAAAAGAACAATGAAAATAAAATAAAATTAGATAAATAAAAATTAGGTTGCCTCCCAATAAGCGCTTCTTTAATGTCAATAGCTTGACAGTGGGCTCTCATGGAGCCTCACAAGTGATCAGGTCAATGTTGTATAGTCCCAACACCAAACTTAGAGTTTGGTTGTGGGGATTGAACACCAAACCTAGAGTTTGGTTGTGGGCTCCTAACACCAAACTTAGAGTTTGATTGTGGGGGCTTTGTTTGACTCTGTACTGAGAGAAGCTTTTCATGCTTACTGGTGCACAAAATTGTGATCATCAATGGCGCCATCAACATGGTACGCTCAATTGCAATCTCAACTCTTTATCACAACTTCGCACAACTAACCAGCAAGTGCACTGGGTTGTCCAAGTAATAAACCTTACGCGAGTAAGGGTTGATCCCACGGAGATTGTTGGTATGAAGCAAGCTATGTTCATCTTGTAAATCTCAGTCAGGCAAATTCAAATGGTTATGGATGATTTATGAATAAAACATAAAATAAAGATAGAGATACTTATGTAATTCATTGGTGAGAATTTCAGATAAGCGTATGGAGATGCTTTGTCCCTTCCGTCTCTCTGCTTTCCTACTGTCTTCATCCAATCTTTCTTACTCCTTTCCATGGCAAGCTGTATGTTGGGCATCACCGTTGTCAATGGCTACAGTCCCGTCCTCTCAGTGAAAATGTTCAATGCGCTCTGTCACAGCACGGCTAATCATCTGTCGGTTCTCAATCAGGTTGGAATAGAATCCAGTGATTCTTTTGCGTCTGTCACTAACGCCCAGCCTTCAGGAGTTTGAAGCTCGTCATAGTCATTCAATCATTGAATCCTACTCAGAATACCACAGACAAGGTTTAGACCTTCTGGATTCTCTTGAATGCCGCCATCAATTTTAGCTTATACCACGAAGATTCTGATTAAGGAATCCAAGAGATAAACATTCAAGCCTTGTTTGCTTGTAGAACGGGAGTGGTTGTCAGGCACGCGTTCATAAGTGAGAATGATGATGAGCATCACATAATCATCACATTCATCATGTTCTTGGGTGCGAATGAATATCTTAGAACAAGAATAAGCTGAATTGATTAGAAGAACAATAGTAATTGCATTAATACTCGAGGTACAGCAGAGCTCCACACCTTAATCTATGGTGTGTAGAAACTCCACCGTTGAAAATACATAAGAACAAGGTCTAGGCATGGCCGTGAGGCCAGCCCCCAAAACGTGATTAAAAGATTCAAAGATCTAAAGATGAAAATATAATAGCAAAAGGTCCAGTTTGTAGAGAACTAGTAGCTTAAGGTTTAGAAAGATGAGTAAATTACATAAAAATCCACTTCCGGGCCCACTTGGTGTGTGCTTGGGCTGAGCATTGAAGCTTCTATGTGTAGAGACCTTTCTTGGAGTTAAACGCCAGCTTTTGTGCAAGTTTGGGCGTTTAACTCCCATTCTTGTGCCAGTTCCGGAGTTTAACGCCGGGCAGTTTTGAGCTGATTTGGAACGCCGGTTTGGGCCATCAAATCTCGGGCAAAGTATAAACTATTATACATTGCTGGAAAGCGGAGGATGTCTACTTTCCAACGCCGTTGAGAGCACGCCAATTGGGCTTCTGTAGCTCCAGAAAATCCACTTCGAGTGCAGGGAGGTCAGAATCCAACAGCATCTGCAGTCCTTTTCAGCCTCTGAATCAGATTTTTGCTCAAGTCCCTCAATTTCAGCCAGAAAATACCTGAAATCACAGAAAAACACACAAACTCATAGTAAATTCCAGAAAAGTGAATTTTAACTAAAAACTAATAAAAATATAATAAAAACTAACTAAAACATACTAAAAACATACTAAAAACAATGCCAAAAAGCGTATAATTATCCGCTCATCACAACACCAAACAAAAATTATTGCTTGTCCCCAAGCAATTGTAAATCAAATAAGATAAAAAGAAGAGAATATACTATGGACTCCAAATTATCAATGAAACTTAGCTCCAATTAGATGAGCGAGACTAGTAGCTTTTTGCCTCCGAACAGTTTTGGCATCTCACTTTATCCTTTGAAGTTCAGAATGATTGGCATCTATAGGAACTCAGAATTCAGATAGTGTTATTGATTCTCCTAGTTAAGTATGTTGATTTTTGAACACAGCTACTTTATGAGTTTCAGCCATGGCCCAAAGTAATCTGTCTTCCAGTATTACCACCGGATACATACATGCCACAGACACATAACTGGGTGAACCTTTTCAGATTGTGACTCAGCTTTGCTAGAGTCCCCAATTAGAGGTGTCCAGGGTTCTTAAGCACACTCTTTTTGCCTTGGATCATGACTTTATTTTTTTTCTTTTTCTTTTTCTTTTCGTTTTTTTTACTATTCACTGCTTTTTCTTGCTTCAAGAATCATTTTTATGATTTTTCAGATCCTCAGTAACATGTCTCCTTTTTCATCATTCTTTCAAGAGCCAACAATTTTAACATTCATGAACAACAAATTCAAAAGACATATGCACTGTTCAAGCATACATTTAGAAAACAAAAAGTATTGTCAGCACATCAAATAACTAAACCAGTTTCAAGGATGAATTTGAAATCATGTACTTCTTGTTCTTTTGTAATTAAAACATTTTTCATTTAAGAAAGGTGATGAATTCATAGGACATTCATAACTTTAAGGCATAGACACTAAGACACTAATGATCATGTAATAAGACACAAATATAGATAAACATAAGCATAAAAATTCGAAAAACAGGAAAATAAAGAACAAGGAAATTAAAGAACGGGTCCACCTTAGTGATGGCGGCTTGTTCTTCCTCTTGAAGATCTTATAGAGTGCTTGAGCTCCTCAATGTCTCTTCCTTGCCTTTGTTGCTCCTCTCTCATGATTCTTTGATCTTCTCTAATTTCATGGAGGAGGATGGAATGTTCTTGGTGCTCCACCCTTAGTTGTCCCATGTTGGAACTCAATTCTCCTAGGGAAGTGTTAATTTGATCCCAGTAGTTTTGTGGAGGAAAGTGCATCCCTTGAGGCATCTCAGGGATTTCATGATGAGGAATTTCCTCATGCTCATGTCTATGAGTGGGATCTCCTGTTTGCATTGAGCTCCTTCCACACAAATATCCATGAGGACTTGGTCCAACCTTGATTAAAGTTGACCTTTTTTTGAGTTTGAAAAGGGACCTCGGGGATTGATGAGCGGATATTTTGTACGCTTTTTGGGGGTAATTTCATGTAGATTTTAGCATGTTTTAGTTAGTTTTTAGTAGAATAATATTAGTTTTCAGGCAAAAATCATATTTCTGGACTTTACTATGAGTTTGTGTGTTTTTCTGTGATTTCAGGTATTTTCTGACTGAAATTGAGGGAGCTGAGCAAAAATCTGACTTAGGCTGAAAAAGGACTGCTGATGCTGTTGGATCCTGACCTCCCTGCACTCGAAATGGATTTTCTGGAGCTACAGGAGTCCAATTGGCGCGCTCTCAACGGCGTTGGAAAGTAGACATCCAGGGCTTTCCAGCAATATATAATAGTCCATACTTTGAGCGAGGATAGACGACGTAACTTGGCGTTAAACGCCAAGTTCATGCTGCTGTCTGGAGTTAAACGCCAGAAAAACGTCATTATCCGGAGTTGAACGCCCAAAACACGTCATAACCTGAAGTTTGACGCCAAGAAAGGCCTTTGCACGTGGAAAGCTTTAGTCTCAGCCCCAGCACACACCAAGTGGGCCCCAGAAGTGGATTTCTGCACCAATTATCTTAGTTTATTCATTTTCTGTAACCCTAGGTTACTAGTTTACTATTTAAACAACTTTTACAGACATTTCTTGTACCTCATGACATTTTCAGATCTGAATTACATACTTTGTGACGGCATGAGTCTCTAAACTCCATTGTTGGGGGCGAGGAGCTCTGCAGCGTCTCGATGATTTAATACAATTCCTTTGTTTTCCATTCAAACACGCTTGTTCTTATCTAAGATGTTTATTCGCGCCTAACTGTGGAGAAGGTGATGATCCGTGACACTCATCATCTTCCTCAACCCATGAACGTGTGCCTGACAACCACCTCCGTTCTACATCAGATTGAATGAATATCTCTTAGATTCCCCAACAGAATCTTCGTGGTATAAGCTGGATTGATGGCGGCATTCATGAGAATCCGGAAAGTCTAAACCTTGTCTGTGGTATTCCGAGTAGGATTCCGGGATTGAATGACTGTGACGTGCTTCAAACTTTAACCTGCTGGGCGTTGGTGACAGACGCAAAAGAGTGATTCTATTCCAGTAGGAGCGGGAACCAACCGGTGATTAGCCGTACTGTGACAGAGTGCGTGAGCATAGTTTTCACTGCGAGGATGGGAAGTAGCCACTGACAACGGTGACACCCTACATAGAGCTTGCCATGGAAGGGACCTGCGTGTGAGAAGAGGATTTCAAGGAAGAGTTGAAGTCAGAGGACAAAGCATCTCCAAAACTCCAACATATTTCCCAGTGCTGCATATCAAAGTAACATTGTTCCCTCTTTTATCAATTCCAGTAATTTCTCTTTTAATCCAAATAATCCTATTGACATCCTAACTAAGATTAATAAAATAAATATTGATTACTTCAAACCAATAATCTCTGTGGATTCGACCCTTACTCACGTAAGGTATTACTTGGACGACCCAGTACACTTGCTGGTCAGTTGAACGGAATTGTGCAAGTAATCAGTTAGTTAAATTAGTTCTCCTTGGCACATGCCAAGGAGCCATTAATTAAGAATCACAATTTCGTCCACCAAGTTTTTGGCGCCGTTGCCGGGGATTATTGAGTTTGGACAATTGAAGGTTTATTTTATTTCTTAGATTAGGAATAATTTATTTTTATTTTTATTCTTATTTTCGTGAGTTTTAGTGTCTTGTTCTAAGTTTGGTGTCAATTGCATGTCTCATATTTTTCTTTAAAATTTTCGACTTGTGTCTTTGTTCTTCATTGATTTTCAAGTTGTTCTTGTTTATTTTTCTTGATTTAATCTTGTGCCAAACTTTAAGTTTGGTGTTTTCTTGTTAATCTTGTCATAAATTTCGAAAATTTATTTTGGTTTTCTAAAAATTTTAAGTTTGGTGTTCTTCCTTGTGTTCTTGGTGTTCTTGTGGATCTTCAAAGTGTTCTTGAGTTTTTCTTGTGTCTTGATCTTAAAATTTTTAAGTTTGGTGTTCCTTGGTGTTTTCCCTCCAAAAATTTTCGAAAATTAAGGAGCATTAGCTCTAAAAAATTTTAAGTCTTGTGTCTTTTGTGTGTTTTTTCTCTTTCATCATAAAATTCAAAATTCAAAAATTTTTATTTTTCTAACTAATTTTGAACAATTTTTTTCGAAAATCTTTTATAAAAATTCAATTTTCAATTTCAAAATATTTTCACTTTCTTTTATTCATTTCGTTTTTATTTTATAAAAAAAAATTATTTTTAACTTTTTTTTATTTATTCCATTTTTATTTATTTCATTGCTACATTCCAAACTATAAATTCTCAACTTGTATTCCATTATGGAAGTAAGTATGAGTGAACAGTCCAAGAGGACTCTGGGGTCATATGCAAACCCCACTACTGCTTCATATGGGAGTAGTATCTGTATACCCTCCATTGGAGTGAGTAGCTTTGAGCTGAATCCTCAGCTCATCATCATGGTGCAGCAAAACTGCCAGTATTCTGGTCTTCCACATGAAGAACCTACAGAATTTCTAGCACAATTTCTGCAAATTGCTGATACAGTACATGATAAAGAAGTGGATCAGGATGTCTACAGATTATTATTATTTCCATTTGCTGTAAAAGATCAAGCTAAGAGGTGGTTAAATAACCAGCCTAAGAACAGCATAAAAACATGGAAACAGCTGTCAGAAAAATTCCTGAATCACTATTTCCCTCCCAAACGGATGACACAGCTAAGACTAAGCATCCAAGGCTTCAAACAAGGAGATAATGAATCCCTTTATGATGCATGGGAGAGATACAGAGAGATGCTAAGAAAATGCCCCTCTGAAATGTTTTCAGAATGGGTGCAATTAGACATCTTTTACTATGGGCTTACAGAAAAAGCTCAGATTTCTCTAGACCACTCAGCTGGTGGATCTATACACATGAGAAAAACAATTGAAGATGCTCAAGAGCTTATTGATACAGTTGCCAGAAATCAGCATCTGTATCTAAACAGTGAATCTTCCATGAAAGAAGAAGCTAAAACAGTAACTGCAGAACTCAATCCGATGGATCAGGCTAATGAATTCAATCAGCAATTAGATTTTCTAACTCAGCAGCTAGCCGAATTCAAGGAAATATTACAGGAAACAAGAATGGCTAACAGGAACATGGAAGTACAATTAAAGCAAACAGAAAAGCAACTGTCAAAACATATAACAGAAGAATGCCAAGCAGTTCAATTAAGAAGTGGGAAAACATTAAATACCTCACTTCAAGGTAGCAAGAAGACAGGAAATGAACAAATGGCTACTAAAAATCCCTCTGAGGACAAGCAGAGCCCAGAAAGGGATAAAGCTGGCGCTGAACGCCCAAACCATGCTTATTCCTGGCGTTCAACGCCAGAAACAAGCATGGATCTGGCGTTGAACGCCCAAAAGGAGCATGGTTCTGGCGTTCAAACGCCAGTAACAAACAAGGAAGTGGCGTTTGACGCCACTCCAGCTCCCACCACTAGCATTCAAATGCCAGTGGGGAATCAGTCACATACAAGTGCTGACCTTTCTAAAAAGGCTTCCCAACCCACTTCTGTAGGTAATAAAACTGCAGCAACTAAGGTTGAGGAATACAAAGCCAAAATACCTTATCCTCAAAAACTCCGCCAGGCGGAACAGGATAAGCAATTTGCCCGCTTTGCAGACTATCTCAGGACTCTTGAAATAAAGATCCCGTTTGCAGAAGCACTTGAGCAAATACCCTCTTATGCTAAGTTCATGAAAGAGATCTTAACTCATAAGAAGGATTGGAGGGAAACTGAAAAAGTTTACCTCACTGAAGAATGCAGTGCAGTCATTCTGAAAAGCTTACCTGAGAAGCTTAAAGATCCGGGGAGCTTTATGATACCATGCACATTAGAAGGTGTTTGTACCAAGCAAGCTTTATGTGATCTTGGGGCAAATATCAACCTAATACCTGCATCTACTATCAGGAAGCTTGGTTTAGCTGAAGAAATTAAACCAACCAGGATATGTCTTCAACTTGCTGATGGCTCCATTAAATACCCATCAGGCGTGATTGAAGACATGATTGTCAAGGTTGGGCCATTTGCCTTTCCTACTGACTTTGTGGTACTGGAAATGGAAGAGCACAAGAGTGCAACTCTCATTCTAGGAAGACCTTTCCTAGCAACTGGCCGAACCCTCATTGATGTCCAAAAAGGGGAAGTAACCTTGAGAGTCAATGAGGAGGAGTTCAAGTTGAATGTTGTTAAAGCCATGCAACATCCAGACACCCCAAATGACTGCATGAGTGTTGATCTCATTGATTCTCTGGTAAGAGAGGTCAACATGGCTGAGAGTCTCGAATCAGAGCTGGAGGACATCTTTAAAGATGTTCAGCCTGATTTGGAGGAATCAGAGAAGATAATAGAACCTCTGAAAATCCCTCAAGAAGAGGAGAAACCTCCAAAACCCGAGCTCAAACCATTACCACCATCCCTGAAATATGCATTTCTGGGAGAAGGTGAGACCTTTCCTGTAATTATAAGCTCTACCTTAGAGCCACAGGAAGAGGAAGCACTAATTCAAGTGCTAAGGACGCACAAGACAGCTCTTGGGTGGTCCATTAGTGATCTCAAGGGCATTAGCCCAGCCAGATGCATGCACAAAATCTTGTTGGAGGATGACGCCAAGCCAGTGGTTCAACCACAAAGGCGGCTGAACCCAGCTATGAAAGAAGTGGTGCAAAAAGAGGTCACTAAATTACTAGAGGCTGGGATTATTTATCCTATTTCTGACAGCCCCTGGGTGAGCCCTGTCCAAGTTGTCCCTAAGAAGGGTGGCATGACAGTGGTTCATAATGAAAAAATGAATTGGTTCCTACAAGGACAGTTACAGGGTGGCGTATGTGCATTGATTACAGAAGGCTCAATACAGCCACCAGAAAGGATCATTTTCCTTTACCATTCATAGACCAGATGCTAGAAAGACTAGCAGGTCATGAATACTACTGCTTCCTGGATGGATATTCAGGTTATAATCAAATTGCAGTAGATCCCCAGGATCAGGAAAAAACGGCCTTCACATGTCCATCTGGAGTATTTGCATACAGAAGGATGCCATTTGGCCTGTGCAATGCACCTGCAACCTTTCAGAGGTGCATGCTCTCTATTTTCTCTGATATGGTGGAAAAATTTCTGGAAGTCTTCATGGATGATTTTTCAGTATTTGGAGACTCATTCAGCTCCTGCCTTAACCATTTAGCACTTGTTCTGAAAAGATGCCAAGAGACTAACCTGGTTTTAAACTGGGAAAAGTGTCACTTTATGGTAACTGAAGGAATTGTCCTTGGGCACAAAATTTCGAACAAGGGGATAGAGGTAAACCAAGCTAAGGTGGAAGTAATTGAAAAATTACCACCACCTGCTAATGTTAAGGCAATCAGAAGCTTTCTGGGACATGCAGGGTTCTATAGGAGGTTTATAAAGGATTTTTCAAAAATCGCCAAACCTCTGAGCAACCTGCTAGCTGCAGACACGCCATTCATCTTTAATGAAGAGTGTCTGCAGGCATTTGAAACTCTGAAAGCTAAATTGGTTACAGCACCAATTATCTCTGCACCAGACTGGACATTACCATTTGAACTAATGTGTGATGCCAGTGACCATGCCATTGGTGCAGTATTGGGACAAAGGCATGACAAGCTTCTTCATGTCATTTACTATGCCAGCCGTGTGCTAAATGATGCACAGAAGAATTACACAACCACAGAAAAAGAGCTACTTGCAGTGGTTTACGCCATTGACAAATTTAGATCATACTTAGTAGGATCAAAAGTGATTGTGTACACTGATCATGCTGCTCTTAAATATCTACTCACAAAGCAGGATTCAAAACCCAGACTCATCAGATGGGTGCTGCTCCTGCAAGAGTTCGATATAGAAATAAGAGACAGAAAAGGGACAGAAAATCAAGTAGCAGATCACCTGTCCCGAATAGAACCAGTGGAAGGGGCGTCCCTCCCTCTCACTGAAATTTCTGAAACCTTTCCTGATGAGCAATTACTAGCCGTCCAGGAAGTGCCATGGTTTGCAGACATTGCAAACTACAAGGCAGAAAGATTCATACCCAAAGAGTACAGTAAGGTGCAATCAAAGAAATTAATCACAGATGCAAAGTACTATCTTTGGGATGAACCATATCTCTTTAAGAGATGTGCAGACGGAGTAATCCGTAGATGTGTGCCTAAAGAAGAAGCACAGAAGATCCTCTGGCATTGCCATGGATCACAGTATGGAGGACATTTTGGAAGTGAACGAACAGCCACAAGAGTCCTCTAGAGTGGCTTCTACTGGCCTACTCTCTATAAAGATTCCCGAGCATTCGTACTTAACTGTGATAGTTGCCAGAGATCAGGCAACCTGCCTCACAGTTATGCTATGCCTCAACAAGGAATCTTGGAAATTGAGTTGTTTGATGTATGGGGCATTGACTTCATGGGACCTTTCCCACCATCATACTCAAACACCTATATTCTGGTGGCAGTGGATTATGTATCCAAATGGGTGGAAGCTATAGCAACACCCACTAATGACACTAAAACAGTGTTAAAATTCCTCCAGAAGCATATCTTCAGCAGATTTGGTATCCCTAGAGTGTTAATCAGTGATGGGGGTACTCATTTCTGTAATAAGCAGCTCTACTCTGCTCTAGTACGCTATGGAGTCAACCACAGGGTGGCTACTCCATATCACCCACAAACTAATGGGCAGGCTGAAGTCTCAAATAGAGAACTTAAAAGAATCCTGGAACGGACTGTAATTAACCGTAGAAAGGATTGGGCAAGAAGCTTGGATGATGCTCTGTGGGCATATAGAACAGCATTCAAAACCCCTATAGGGACCTCTCCATACCAGCTTGTGTATGGAAAGGCATGTCACTTGCCAGTGGAACTGGAACACAAAGCCTATTGGGCAACCAGATTCCTGAACCTTGATGCCAAGTTAGCTGGAGAAAAACGATTACTCCAGTTAAATGAGCTAGAGGAATTTAGACTCAATGCTTTCGAAAATGCAAAAATTTACAAAGAGAAAGCAAAAAGATGGCATGATAAGAAATTGTCATCCATAGTCTTTGAGCCAGGACAGAAAGTTCTGCTATTTAATTCAAGGCTCAAATTATTCCCTGGGAAATTAAAATCTCGGTGGAGAGGTCCATATGTAATCACAAGTGTATCACCATACGGATACATAGAACTTCAGGATAGTGACTCTAACAAAAAGTTCATTGTCAATGGACAAAGAGTTAAACACTATCTTGAAGATAATTTCGAGCATGAATGCTCAAGACTGAGATTACATTGAATATCAGTGTCAGTCCAGCTAATGACATTAAAGAAGCGCTTGCTGGGAGGCAACCCAGCCATTTACAAAGTTTATTTACTGATTAAATAAATTTTCTTTTCTTTACAGGTTTGAGTCCAAGTATCTTCAAAGGTGAATTAGTAATTGATTGAAGTCCCAAGAGTTACAGAGAAATTTGGAAGCTCACTGGCATGAAAAAGCCAGTAAGAAATACTTTGGGCGTTAAACGCCCAAAAGAAGCACCCACTGGGCGTTTAACGCCAGTAAGGGTAGCCTTCTGGGCGTTAAACGCCAAGAAGAAGCATCTTCTGGGCGTTAAACGCCAGAAAGATGCACCTTCTGGGCGTTTAACGCCAATCTGCTAGCATTCTGGGCGTTTAGAAAAACGCCCAGTAAAGAAGGATCTCTTGGCGTTCAACGCCAGGAAGAAGCATCACATGGGCGTTGAACGCCCAGGAGAAGCAACATGTGGGCGTTAAACGCCCAAACCATGCACCATGTGGGCGTTTAACGCCAGGATGGTGGGAGGAGGTACAATTTCGTTTTTCTTTGCAATTTTTCAAAATTTTTATGTTTCAATTCATGATTTCTTGCATAAACATATTTTAAATTATCACTTTCAATTCCAAAAGTTTTTATCCTAATTTCTAAAATCCAATGATTGCAAATTTTTTAGATTTATCTTAACCCAAAAGAACAAATGGCTTTCCAATTTAAGCCATCAGCTTTTCAAATTTGTTTCCAACACATCTTTAACTCCTTTTAAAAATCCTTTTCAAAATTAAAAATTCAATTCTATCTTTTAAATTTTGATTTATATCTTTTCCTTTTTAAAATTATATCTTTTTCTGATCATATCTTTTAAAATTATATCTTTTATCTTATCTCTTTCTTATTTTTTTCGAAAATTACCCACCCCCCTCCCTATATCTTGTGTTCGGCGCCCTCCTCATCATCACCATTCCACATTGCTCTCCTCCTATCCCTCTTCTTTCCTCTCTTTTGCTTGAGGACAAGCAAAGCTCTAAGTTTGGTGTGTTTTCCCGTGATCACAAAAACTATTGTGTCTCTTGATCATGGCTCCTAAAGGGAAACAGACCGCCCCAAGAGGAAAGAAAGAAAGCGTTCCAAAGCCACTTTGGAACCAAGGGAAGTTCTTAACTAAAGAACATTCAGACCATTACTACAAGATAATGAGTCACAGATCAGTGATCCCGGAAGTCAGATTTGATCTGAAAGAAGATGAATATCCGGAGATCCAAGAGCAAATTCGGAACAGGAATTGGGAAATTCTGGCCAATCCTGAAACGAAAGTGGGGAAGAATATGGTTCAAGAATTCTATGCTAATCTATAGCAGACAGAAAGGCAAAGAATCATTGGAGCTGCTATCTTTGACCATAAGACAGTGGTCAGAGGAAAAATCATTCATACCCATTCTGACAGGATCAGGGAGGTATTCAAGATCCCTCAACTGAAAGATGACCCAGACTCCTTTAATAGGAGAATGATAAGGGTCAATAAAGGGCTGGATAAGGTTCTGGAGGACATATGCATCCCTGGAGCCAAGTGGACTACCAGTACAACTGGCATCCCAGTCCAACTCAAAAGAGAAGATCTAAAACCAGTAGCCAGAGGCTGGCTGGACTTTATTTGTCGTTCCATCTTGCCCACCAGCAACCATTCTGAAGTTACCATCAAAAGAGCTGTCATGATTCACTGCATCATGTTGGGAAAAGAAGTGGAAGTCCATCAGCTGATCTCCTGTGAGCTATATAAAATAGCAAACAGGAATTCTAAGGACGCCAAATTGGCTTATCCAAGCCTAGTTTCTATGCTTTGCAAAGAGGCTGGAGTAAAGATGGGAATAACTGAATATATCCCAATTGAAAAGCCCATTACTGGAATATCAATGGTCAGGCAACAGCAACAAGAGGATCCTGTCAGAAGGAGAGCACAAGAAGCCCTCCCAGAACTGCCCCAATATGAATATTGGGAACAACTTGAGGCTTCTGTTTCCAGATTGCAAGAAGCTATGGATCAAATAAAGGAAGAACAGAATAATCAAGGTAGCATGATTTGCAAACTGCTCAAGGAACAAGAGGAGCAAGGGCGTGATCTAAGGGAGCTGAAGCGCCAAAAATTAATCCTTGAACCACACCCCAAAGAGTCAAAGGAGCATCCACTCCTCAAAACAACAGGTTGCTGAGTTCCAATTTCTCTGTTCCAACTTAGTAGAGATTATTCCTTTTAGAAATTAACCTTAGAAGATATTTAGTAGTAATTAGGATGTCTATTTTGATTTTATTTCCAATTAAGTTATAATTTATTTTTCTCATCATCATTAGGCATGAATAAAGTATTAGATTTTCTTTTAGAATAAAGAAGTAATTTATGTTTTTCGAGTTCTTAATAAATAAAATTTTAATTAATTATATGTGGTGGCAATACTTTTTGTTCTCTGAATGAATGCTTGAACAGTGCATAATATGTACTTTGAATTTGAGGGATATTGGCTCCTGAAAGAACAAAGAACACGAAAAATATTGTTGAGGATCTGAAAAATCATGAAATTGATTCTTGAAGCAAGAAAAAGCAGTTCAAAAAAAAAAAAAAAGTGGCGAAAATTTTAGCAAAGATCCAAGGCTTTGAGCATGAATGGATAGGAGGGCCCAAGGAAATAAAATCCAGGCCTAAGCGGCTAAATCAAGCTGTCCCTAACCATGTGCTTGTGTCATGAAGGTCCAAGTGAAAAGCTTGAGACTGAATGGTTAAAGTCGTGATCCAAAGCTAAAGAGTGTGCTTAAGAGCTCTGGACACCACTAACTGGGGACTTTAGCAAAGCTGAGTCACAATCTGAAAAGGTTCACCCAGTTATGTGTCTGTGGCATTTGTGTATCCGGTGGTAATACTGGAAGACAAAGTGCTTAGGGCCACAGCCAAGACTCATAAAATGACTGTGTTCAAGAATCAACATACTACACTAGGAGAATCAACAATACTATCTGAATTCTGAGTTCCTAAGGATGCCAATCATTCTGAAAATTTAAAGATACAGGGAGATGCCAAAACTGTTCAGAGGCAAAAAGCTACAAGCCCCGCTCATCTAATAAGAATCTGAGCCTCATTTAGAACTCGAGAATATTATTATTTCTTTATCTCTATTAGAACCTATTTTATTCATCTAGTTGCTTGAGGACAAGCAACAGTTTAAGTTTGGTGTTGTGATGAGCGGATATTTTGTACGCTTTTTGGGGGTAATTTCATGTAGATTTTAGCATGTTTTAGTTAGTTTTTAGTAGAATAATATTAGTTTTCAGGCAAAAATCATATTTCTGGACTTTACTATGAGTTTGTGTGTTTTTCTGTGATTTCAGGTATTTTCTGACTGAAATTGACGGAGCTGAGCAAAAATCTGACTTAGGCTGAAAAAGGACTGCTGATGCTGTTGGATCCTGACCTCCCTGCACTCGAAATGGATTTTCCGGAGCTACAGGAGTCCAATTGGCGCGCTCTCAACGGCGTTGGAAAGTAGACATCCAGGGCTTTCCAGCAATATATAATAGTCCATACTTTGAGCGAGGATAGACGACGTAACTTGGCGTTAAACGCCAAGTTCATGCTGCTGTCTGGAGTTAAACGCCAGAAAAACGTCATTATCCGGAGTTGAACGCCCAAAACACGTCATAACCTGAAGTTTGACGCCAAGAAAGGCCTTTGCACGTGGAAAGCTTTAGTCTCAGCCCCAGCACACACCAAGTGGGCCCCAGAAGTGGATTTCTGCACCAATTATCTTAGTTTATTCATTTTCTGTAACCCTAGGTTACTAGTTTACTATTTAAACAACTTTTACAGACATTTCTTGTACCTCATGACATTTTCAGATCTGAATTACATACTTTGTGACGGCATGAGTCTCTAAACTCCATTGTTGGGGGCGAGGAGCTCTGCAGCGTCTCGATGATTTAATACAATTCCTTTGTTTTCCATTCAAACACGCTTGTTCTTATCTAAGATGTTTATTCGCGCCTAACTGTGGAGAAGGTGATGATCCGTGACACTCATCATCTTCCTCAACCCATGAACGTGTGCCTGACAACCACCTCCGTTCTACATCAGATTGAATGAATATCTCTTAGATTCCCCAACAGAATCTTCGTGGTATAAGCCGGATTGATGGCAGCATTCATGAGAATCCGGAAAGTCTAAACCTTGTCTATGGTATTCCGAGTAGGATTCCGGGATTGAATGACTGTGACGTGCTTCAAACTTTAACCTGCTGGGCGTTGGTGACAGACGCAAAAGAGTGATTCTATTCCAGTAGGAGCGGGAACCAACCGGTGATTAGCCGTACTGTGACAGAGTGCGTGAGCATAGTTTTCACTGCGAGGATGGGAAGTAGCCACTGACAACGGTGACACCCTACATAGAGCTTGCCATGGAAGGGACCTGCGTGTGAGAAGAGGATTTCAAGGAAGAGTTGAAGTCAGAGGACAAAGCATCTCCAAAACTCCAACATATTTCCCAGTGCTGCATATCAAAGTAACATTGTTCCCTCTTTTATCAATTCCAGTAATTTCTCTTTTAATCCAAATAATCCTATTGACATCCTAACTAAGATTAATAAAATAAATATTGATTGCTTCAAACCAATAATCTCTGTGGATTCGACCCTTACTCACGTAAGGTATTACTTGGACGACCCAGTACACTTGCTGGTCAGTTGAACGGAATTGTGCAAGTAATCAGTTAGTTAAATTAGTTCTCCTTGGCACATGCCAAGGAGCCATTAATTAAGAATCACAATTTCGTCCACCAGGGATCACCTTTTTCTTGGCCACAACTTCATAGAAGTGGTCTTGATGCACCCTTGAGATGAATCTCTCCATCTCCCATGACTCGGAGGTGGAAGCTTTTGCCTTCCCTTTCCTCTTTTTAGAGGTTTCTTCAGCCTTAGGTGCCATAAATGGTTATGGAAAAACAAAAAGCAATGCTTTTACCACACCAAACTTAGAAGGTTTACTCGTCCTCGAGCAAAAGAAGAAAGAAGAGAGTAGAAAAAGAAGAAGAAATAGAGGAGATGGAGGTGGCTTTGTGGTTCGGCCAAGGGGGGAGAAGTAGTGTTTAGATTGTGTAAAAATGAGGTGGTGAAGATGGGTTTATATAGGAGTGGAGAGGGGTGTATGGTTCAGCCATTATGGGTGGGTTTGGGAGGGAAAGTGGTTTGAATTTGAATGGTGAGGTAGGTGGGGTTTTATGAAGGATGGATGTGAGTGATGAAGAGAATAGTAGGATTTGATAGGTGATGGGTTTTTGGGGAAGAGGTGTTGAGGTGATTGGTGAATGGGTGAAGAAGAGAGAGAGTGGTGGGGTAGGTGGGGATCCTGTGGGGTCCACAGATCCTGAGGTGTCAAGGAAAATTCATCCCTGCACCAAGTGGCGAGCGAAAATGCTCTCTATGCCAATTCTGGCGTTAAACGCCGGGCTGGTGCCCATTTCTGGCATTTAACGCCAGCTTCTTGCCCTTTCCTGGCGTTTAACACCAGTCTGGTGCCCCTTTCTGGCGTTAAACGCCCAGAATGGTGCCAGACTGGGCGTTAAACGCCCATTTGCTGCCCTTACTGGCGTTTAAACGCTAGCAAGGTTTTCCTCTAGGGTGTGCTATTTTTCTTCCTATTTTTCATTCTGTTTTTGCTTTTTCAATTGATTTTGTGACTTCCCATGATCATCAACCTACAGAAAACATAAAATAACAAAGGAAAATAGATAAATATAACATTGGGTTTCCTCCCAACAAGCGCTTCTTTAATGTCAGTAGCTTGATAGCGGGCTCTCATAGAGCCTCACAGATACTCAGAGCAATGTTGGAACCTCCCAACACCAAACTTAGAGTTTGAATGTGGGGGTTCAACACCAAACTTAGAAGTTGGTTGTGGCTTCCCAATACCAAATTTAGAGTTTGACTGTGGGGACTCTGTTTGTCTCTGTTTTGAGAGAAGCTCTTCATGCTTCCTCTCCATGGTAACAGAGGGATATCCTTGAGCCTTAAACACAAAGGATTCTTCATTCACTTGAATGATCAATTCTCCTCTATCAACATCAATCACAGCCTTTGCTGTGGCTAGGAAGGGTCTGCCAAGGATGATGGATTCATCCATGCACTTCCCAGTCTCTAGGACTATGAAAGCAGCAGGGATGTAATGATCTTCAACTTTCACCAAAACATCCTCTACAAGTCCATAAGCTTGTTTTCTTGAATTTTCTGCCATCTCTAGTGAGATTGTTGTAGCTTGTACCTCAAGAATCCCTAGCTTCTCCATTATAGAGAGAGGCATGAGGTTTATGCTTGACCCTAAGTCACACAGAGCCTTCTTAAAGGTCACGGTGCCTATGGTACAAGGTATTGAGAACTTCCTAGGGTCCTGTCTCTTTTGAGGTAATTTCTGCCTAGACAAGTCATCCAGTTCTTTGGTGAGCAAAGGGGGTTCATCCTCCCAAGTCTCATTACCAAACAACTTGTCATTTAGCTTCATGATTGCTCCAAGGTATTTAGCAACTTGCTCTTCAATGACATCTTCATCCTCTTCAAAGGAAGAATATTCATCCGAGCTCATGAATGGCAGAAGTAAATTCAATGGAATCTCTATGGTCTCATTATGAGCCTCAGATTCCCATGGTTCCTCATTAGGGAACTCATTGGAGGCCAGTGGATGTCCATTGAGGTCTTCCTCAGTGGCGATCACTGCCTCTTCCTCCTCTCCAAGTTCGGCTATGTGGGTCATGTTAATGGCCTTGCATTCTCCTTTTGGATTCTCTTCTGTATTGCTTGGGAGAGTACTAGGAGGGAGTTCAGTAATTTTCTTGCTCAGCTGTCCCACTTGTGCCTCCAAATTCCTAATGGAGGACCTTGTTTCAGTCATGAAACTTTGAGTGGTTTTGATTAGATCAGAGACCATGGTTGCTAAGTCAGAGTGGCTCTGCTTAGAATTCTCTGTCTGTTGCTGAGAAGATGATGGAAAAGGCTTGCCATTGCTAAACCTGTTTCTTCCATCATTATTGTTGTTAAAACCTTGTTGAGGTTTCTGTTGATCCTTCCATGAGAGATTTAGATGATTTTTCCATGAAGGATTATAGGTGTTTCCATAGGGTTCTCCCATGTAATTCACCTCTTCCATTGAAAGGTTCTTAGGATCATAAGCTTCTCCTTTAGATGAAGCGTCCTTAGTACTGCCTGGTGCAGCTTGCATTCCAGACAGACTTTGAGAAATCATATTGACTTGCTGAGTCAATATTTTGTTCCGAGCCAGTGTGGCATTCAGAGTATCAATCTCAAGAACTCCTTTCTTCTGATTCGTCCCATTGTTCACAGGATTCCTTTCAGAAGTGTACATGAATTGGTTATTTGCAACCATTTCGATGGGTTCTTGAGCTTCTGCAGGCGTCTTCTTCAGATGAAGAGATCCTCCAGCAGAGCTGTCCAATGACATCTTGGACAGTTCAGACAGACCATCATAGAAGATACCTATGATGCTCCATTCAGAAAGCATGTCAAAGGGACACTTTCTGATCAATTGTTTATATCTTTCCCAAGCTTCACAGAGGGATTCACCTTCCTTCTGTCTAAAGGTTTGGACTTCCACTCTAAGCTTACTCAATTTTTGAGGTGGAAAGAACTTTGCCAAGAAGGTATTGACTAGCTTTTCCCAAGAGTTTAGGTTTTCTTTAGGTTGTGAGTCCAATCATATCCTAGCTCTGTCTCTTACAGCAAAAGGGAATAGCATAAGTCTGTAGACCTCAGGGTCAACCCCATTGGTCTTGACAGTGTCACAGATTTGCAAGAATTCAGCTAAAAACTGATGAGGATCTTCCAATGGAAGTCCATGGAACTTGCAATTTTGTTGCATTAGAGAAACTAATTGAGGCTTAAGCTCAAAGTTGTTTGCTCCAATGGCAGGGATAGAGATGCTTCTCCCAAAAAAGCTGGGAGTAGGTGCAGTAAAGTCACCCAACACCTTCTTTGCATTGTTGGCATTGTTGTTGTTTTCGGCTGCCATGTCCTCTTCTTCTTTGAAGATTTCTGTTAGGTCCTCTATAGAGAGTTGTGCTTTAGCTTCTCTTAGCTTTTGCTTCAAGGTCCTTTCAGGTTCAGGGTCAGCCTCAGCAAGAATGCTTTTGTCTTTGTTCCTGCTCATATGAAAGAGAAGAGAACAAGAAAATATGGAATCCTCTATATCACAGTATAGAGATTCCTTGAGGTGTCAGAGGAAAAGAAAAATAGAAGGAAGAGGTAGAAGAATTCAAACTTATCAAGAAAGATAGAGTTCGAATTGTGCATTGATGAGGAGTGTTAGTCCATAAATAGAAGGATGTGAGAAGAGGGGAAGAAATTTTTGAAAATAAATTAAAAAGATTTTAAAAACATTTTGAAAAAAATACTAATTGATTTTCGAAAACTAAGAGTGGAAAAGAAATCAAGTGAATTTTGAAAAAGATTTTGAAATTAGAAATTAAAAAGATGTGATTGAAAACTATTTTGAAAAAGATGTGATTAAGAAAATATGATTGAAAAGATGTGGTTTTAAAAAGATGTGATTGAGAAGATATGATTTGAAAAACAATTTAAAAAGATTTGATTTTGAAAATTAATGACGTGGCAAACAAGAAATTTAAAAGATATGATTCAGACATTAAACCTTTCTCAACAGAAAAGGCAACATACTTGAAATGTTGAATCAAATCATTAATTGTTAGCAAGTATTTTTGAAAATGGAAAGAAATTGATTTTGAAAAAGATTTGATTGAAAAGATATGATTTGAAAAAGATTTGATTTTGAAAAATTATGAAAGCTTAAAAAAATTTGAATTAAAAACAGAATCTTCCCTCTTGTGCCATCCTAGCGTTAAACGCTCAGAATGGTATCCATTCTGGCGTTTAACGCCCAAAATGCTACCCTTTTGGGCGTTAAACGCCCATCCAGGTACCCTGGCTGGCATTTAAACACCAGTTTTCCTTCTTCACTGGGCGTTTTGAACGCCCAGCTTTTTCTGTGTAATTCCTCTGCTGTATGTTCTGAATCTTCAATTCTCTATATTATTGATTTGAAAAGACACAAATAATTTTTTTTTGAATTTTTAATGATGAGGAATAATCAAAATGCAACTAAAATCAAATAAACAATGCATGCAAGACACCAAACTTGGAAGTTTGTATACTACTGACACTAACAAAATGAGAATGCATATGAGAAACAACAAAACACACAAGACAAGAGAATTTAAAGATCAGAACAAGGAAATCATCAAGAACAACTTGAAGATTAATGAAGACACATGAATTCGAAAAATGCAAGAAGAACAGAAACATGCAATTGACACCAAACTTAAAATGAGACACTAGACTTAAACAAGAAACATAAAATATTTTTGGTTTTTATGATTTTGTAATTTTTTTGGATTTTTCAAAAATTAAGTGGAAAAGAAAATAAAGATATCAAAATTCTTAATGGGAATTCCAGGAATCATGCAATGTTTGTCTAAAGCTTTAGTCTAAAGGAATTAGACATGGCTAGCCAAGCTTCAGCAGGACATTACATTCAAGAGCTAAATTGATGAGAATCAATTAGCTTTGGTGATGATAAGAACATCACCTTGAAACACTAGAATTCATTCTTAAGAATTCTGAAAAATACATAATCTAAGCAACAAGATGAACCGTCAGTTGTCCAAACTCAAACAATCCCCGGCAATGGTGCCAAAAATTTGGTGTTGTTGCCGGATCAAAACTTGGCACTGTTATTGCAGGGAACAAATGCGAAACTGTAGTTAGGACATTTAATTCCCCAGCAACGGCGCCAAAAACTTGGTGCACGAAATTGTGATCATCAATGGCGCCATCAACATGGTACGCTCAATTGCAATCTCAACTCTTTATCACAACTTCGCACAACTAACCAGCAAGTGCACTGGGTCGTCCAAGTAATAAACCTTATGCGAGTAAGGGTCGATCCCACGGAGATTGTTGGTATGAAGCAAGCTATGGTCATCTTGTAAATCTCAGTCAGGCAGATTCAAATGGTTATGGATGATTTATGAATAAAACATAAAATAAAGATAGAGATACTTATGTAATTCATTGGTGAGAATTTCAGATAAGAGTATGGAGATGCTTTATCCCTTCCGTCTCTCTGCTTTCCTACTGTCTTCATCCAATCCTTCTTACTCCTTTCCATGGCAAGCTATATGTTGGGCATCACCGTTGTCAATGGCTACAGTCCCGTCCTCTCAGTGAAAATGTACAACGCGCTCTGTCACAGCATGGCTAATCATCTGTCGGTTCTCAATCAGGTTGGAATAGAATCCAGTGATTCTTTTGCGTCTGTCACTAACGCCCAGCCTTCAGGAGTTTGAAGCTTGTCACAGTCATTCAATCATTGAATCCTACTCAGAATACCACAGACAAGGTTTAGACCTTCCGGATTCTCTTGAATGCCACCATCAATTCTAGCTTATACCACGAAGATTCTGATTAAGGAATCCAAGAGATAAACATTCAACCCTTGTTTGCTTGTAGAACGGGAGTGGTTATCAGGCACGCGTTCATAAGTGAGAATGATGATAAGCATCACATAATCATCACATTCATCATGTTCTTGGGTGCGAATGAATATCTTAGAACAAGAATAAGCTGAATTGAATAGAAGAACAATAGTAATTGCATTAATACTCGAGGTACAGTAGAGCTCCACACCTTAATCTATGGTGTGTAGAAACTCCACCGTTGAAAATACATAAGAACAAGGTCTAGGCATGGCCATGAGGCCATCCCCCAAAACGTGATCAAAAGATTCAAAGATCTAAAGGTGAAAATACAATAGCAAAAGGTCTTATTTGTAGAGAACTAGTAGCTTAAGGTTTACAAAGATGAGTAAATTACATAAAAATCCACTTCCGGGCCCACTTAGTGTGTGCTTGGGCTGAGCATTGAAGCTTCTATGTGTAGAGACTTTTCTTGGAGTTAAACGCCAGATTTTGTGCCAATTTTGGCGTTTAACTCCCATTCTTGTGCCAGTTCTGGCGTTTAACGCCGAGCAGTTTTGAGCTGATTTGGAACGCCGGTTTGGGCCATCAAATCTCGGGCAAAGTATGGACTATTATACATTGCTGGAAAGCCCAGGATGTCTATTTCCAACGCAGTTGAGAGCGCGTCAATTGGGCTTCTGTAGCTCCAGAAAATCCACTTAGAGTGCAGGGAGGTCAGAATCCAACAACATCTGCAGTCATTTTCAGCCTCTGAATCAGATTTTTGCTCAGGTCCCTCAATTTCAGCCAGAAAATACCTGAAATCACAGAAAAACACACAAACTCATAGTAAAGTCCAGAAAAGTGAATTTTAACTAAAAACTAATAAAAATATAATAAAAACTAAGTAAAACATTCTAAAAACATACTAAAAATAATGCCAAAAAGCGTATAAATTATCCGCTTATCACTTACTCTCCTTTGTTAAAAAAGGATAACCGTGTGCCTTAAACGCAAGGTAGTCCCCCTTCAATTGAAGGACTATTTCTCCTCTGATTTAACATCTATCATAGCTTCTGCTGTGGCTAGGAAAGGTCTTCCAAGGATGATGCATTCATCCTCCTCCTTCCTAGTGTCTAAGATTATGAAATCAGCAGGAATGTAAAGGCCTTTAACCTTTACCAACACGTCCTCTACTAATCCATAAGCTTGTCTTACTGACTTGTCTGCCAATTGTAATGAGAATAAGGCAGGTTGTACCTCAATGATCCCCAGCTTCTCCATTACAGAGAGTGGCATAAGATTTATGCCTGACCCTAGGTCACACAGAGCTTTTTCAAAGGTCATGGTGCCTATGGTACAGGGTATTAAGAATTTCCCAGGATCTTGTTTCTTTTTAGGTAGAGTTTGCTGAACCCATGTATCAAGTTTACTAATGAGCAAGGGAGGTTCACCTTCCCAAGTTTCATTACCAAATAACTTGGTATTCAGCTTCATGATGGCTCCTAGATCTTGAGTAACTTGCCCTCTAGTTACATCTTCGTCCTCTTTAGAGGAAGAATAATCTTCAGATCTCATGAATGGCAGAAGGAGATTTAATGGAATCTCTATGGTCTCTATATAAGACTCAGATTCCTTTAAATCCTCAATAGGGAACTCCTTCCTGCTTGAGAGACGTCCTATGAGATCTTCCTTATTGGGATTCACGTCCTCTCCCTCCTCCTTGCATTCGGCCATATTGATTATATCAATAGCCTTGCACTCTCTTTTTGGATTTTCTTCAGTATTTCTTGGAAGAGTACTAGAAGGGGTTCAGTGATTTTCATACTCAGCTGGCCCACTTGTGCCTCCAGATTTCTGATGGAGGACCTTGTTTCATTCATGAAACTTAAGGTGGCCTTAGACAGATCAGAGACTAAGTTTGCTAAGTTAGAGGTATTCTATTCATAATTCTCTGTCTGTTGCTGAGAAGATGATGGATAAGGCTTGATATTACTGAGCCTATTTCTTCCACCATTATTAAAACCTTGTTGAGGCTTTTGTTGATCCTTCCATGAGAAATTCGGATGATTTCTCTATGATGAATTATAGGTGTTTCCATAAGGTTCACCCATGTAATTTACCTCTGCCATTGCAGGGTTTTTCAGGATCATAAGCTTCTTCTTCAGAAGATGCCTCTTTAGTACTGTTGGATGCATTTTGCCATCCATTCAGACTTTGAGAAATCATGTTGACTTGCTGAGTCAACACTTTGTTCTGAGCCAATATGACATTCAGAGCATCAATTTCAAGAACTCTCTTCCTCTGAGGCGTCCCATTATTCATGGAATTCCTCTCAAAAGTATACACGAATTGGTTATTTGCAACCATGTCAATAAGTTCCTGAGCTTCTGCAGGCGTTTTCTTTAGGTGAATGGATCTACCTGCAGAGTGGTCCAATGACATCTTGGAAAACTCAGATAGACCATAATAGAATATATCAAATATGGTCCACTCTGAAAACATGTCAGAAGGACACTTTTTGGTCATCTGTTTGTATCTTTCCCAAGCTTCATAGAGGGATTCACCATCTTTTTGCTTGAAGGTCTGAACATCCACTCTAAGCTTGCTCAGCTTTTGAGGAGGAAAGAATTTATCCAAGAAGGCCGTGACCAGCTTATCCCAGGAGTCCAGGCTATCTTTAGGTTGTGAGTCCAACCATGTTCTAGCTTTGTCTCTTACAACAAAAGGGAAAAGCATGAGCCTGTAGACTTCAGGATCTACTCCATTCATCTTAACAGTCTCACAAATCTGCAAGAACTCAGTTAAAAACTGGTAAGAATCTTCAGATGGAAGTCCATGAAAGTTGCAGTTCTGTTGCATTAGAGCAACTAATTGAGGTTTCAGCTCAAAATTGTTTGCTCCAATGGCAGGAATTGAGATGCTTCTTCCATCAATCTTGGACGTGGGTTTAGTAAAATCACCAAGCATCCTCCTTGCATTATTGTTGTTGGGTTTGGCTGCCATCTCCTTCTCTTGTTCGAAAATTTCAGAAAGGTTTCCTCTGGATTGTTGTAATTTAGCTTCTCTTAGTTTCCTCTTCAGAGTCCTTTCAGGTTCAGGATCAGCTTCAACAAGAGTGGTTTTTCCCTTGTTCCTACTCATATAAAAGAGAAGAGAACAAGAAAAGAAGAGGATCCTCTATGTCACAGTAAAGAGGATCCAAACACAAGGGTAAGGATAGAGGCAATGATTGGAGATGAAGAAAGGTGAAGAGAGGTGTTAGTAAATGAATAAATAAATAGAAGAAGATGAGAGAGAGAATTCGAAAATTAATTTTGAAAAGGAGTAAATGATTTTCGAAAATTAAAGATGAGATAGAATTAAAATTAAAATTTAAAACAATTAGTTAATTAAAAAGAATTTTGAAAAAGGGATGAGATATTTTCGAAAAGTAGAGAGGGAAGAGTAGTTAGGTGGTTTTGAAAAAGATAAGAAACAAACAAAAAGTCAAATAATTAGTTGGAAGAGATATTAAAAATCAAATTTGAAAAGATAAAAAGATAAGAAGTTAGATAAGATATTTTAAAATCAAATTTTTGAAAAAGATAAAATTTTAAAAAATATATGATATAAAAGATAAGATAAGATAAATTTAATTTTAAAAATTAAAATTAATTACTTTACTAACAAGAAACTAAAAGATATAATTCTAGAATTTAAAGATTGAACCTTTCTTAACAAGAAAGTAACAAACTTTAAAATTTTGAATCAATCACATTAATTGTTAGTGTAATTTTCAAAAATCATGAAATAATATTAAGAAAAGATTTTTGAAAAATATTTTTTTTAAATTTTCGAAAATAAATAAAAAAATGAAAAAGATTTGATTTTTGAAAAAGTTTTGAAAAGATAAGATTTTTTTAAAATTTGAAATTTTGACTTGACTAATAAGAAAGCACTTATTTGAAAAATTTTTGACCAAGTCAACCCAAAATTTTGAAATTTTTAGAGAAAAAAGGAAAAGCTATTTTTTTTTATTTTTGAACTTTTTAAATGATGAGAGAGAAAAACATAAAAATTGACTCACAACATGAAAATTATGAATCAAAACACATTATGCATGCAAGAACACTATGAATGTCAAGATGAACACCAAGAACACTTTGAAGATCATGATGAACATCAAGAACATATTTTTGAAAAAAATTTTATGTAAAGAAAACATGCAAGACACCAAACTTAGAAATCTTTGATGCTTGGACAATATGAATGCAAAAATGCACATGAAAAACAACAAAAGATACAAAACAAGAAAACATCAAGATCAAACAAAAAGGCTTACCAAGAACAACTTGAAGACCATGAAGAACACCATGAATGTATGAATTTTCAAAAAATGCAAGAAAAAAAATTTTTAAAGCATGCAATTGACACCAAACTTAAAAATTGACTCAAAACTCAAACAAGAAACACAAAATATTTTTGGTTTTTATGATTTTATGAATTTTTTTTGGATTTTTATTATTTTTCGAAAATATTCTTTAGAAAAACGAAAATAAAGACAACTTTTTGAAAGATTTTTGAAAACTTTTTTGAAAAGAAAATAAAAAGAAAATTACCTAATCTGAGCAACAAGATGAACCGTCAGTTGTCCATACTCGAACAGTCCCCGGCAACGGCGCCAAAAACTTGGTGGACGAAATTGTGATCATCAACAATGGCTCCAAAGACTTGGTGATCTCAAACATGAATCACACTTTGTCACAACTCCGCACAACTAACCAGCAAGTGTACTGGGTCGTCCATGTAATAAACCGTACGTGAGTAAGGGTCGATCCCACAAAGATTGTTGGTATGAAGCAAGCTATGGTCATCTTGTAAATCCCAGTCAGTCGGATTTAACTGTATTAAGGGATTATTGGATTTTCAGATAATAATAATAAATAAATAGAAAATAGTTACTCATATAAATCAATGATGGGAATTTCAGATAAGTGTATGGAGGTGTTGTGTTCCTTCCGAATCTCTGCTTTCCTACTGCTTTTATCCAATCTTTGTCACTCTTTTCTATGGCAAGCTGTATGTAGGGCATCACCGTTGTCAATGGCTACATCCCATCCTCTCAGTGAAAATGGTCCAAATGCTCTGTCACAGCACGGCTAATCATCTGTTGGTTCTCGATCATGTTGGAATAGAATCCCTTGATTCTTTTGCGTTTGTCATTACGCCCAGCAATCACGAGTTTAAAGCTCGTCACAGTCATTCAATTCTGGAATCCTACTCGAAATACCACAGACAAGGTTAGACTTTCCGGATTCCCATGAATGCCACCATCAATTCTAGCTTATACCACGAAGATTCTGATTAAGGAATCCAAGAGATATGCGCCCGGTCTAAGGTATAACGGAAGTGGTTGTCAGCCACGCGTTCATAGGTGAGAATGATGATGAGTGTCACGGATCATCACATTCATCATGTTGAAGTGCAACGAATATCTTAGAATAAGAATAAGTCAAATTGAATAGAAAATAGTAGTAATTGCATTGAAACTCGAGGTACAGCAGAGCTCCACACCCTTAATCTATGGTGTGTAGAAACTCCACCGTTGAAAATACATAAATGACGAAGGTTCAGGCATGGCTGAATGGCCAGCCCCCAAAACGTGATCAATAGTCTCCTAAGATGGATAATAAAATAAAACTGAGACCAAAGATGAAAATACAATAGTAAAAAGTTCTATTTATACTAAACTAGTTACTAGGGTTTACAAAAGTAAGTAATTGATGCATAAATCCATTTCCGAGGCCCACTTGGTGTGTGCTTGGGCTGAGCTTGATCTATCCATGAGCTGAGGCTTCTCTTGGAGTTGAACGCCAAGTTGTAATGTGTTTTGGGTGTTCAACTCTAGTTCGTGACGTGTTTCTGGCGTTTGACTCCAGAATGCAGCATGAAACTGGCGTTGAGCGCCAGTTTACGTCGTCTAATCACGAATGAAGTATGGACTATTATATATTTCTGGAAAGCTTTTGATATCTACTTTCTAATGCCGTTGAGAGCGCGCCATTTGGAGTTCTGTAGCTCCAGAAAATATATTTTGAGTGTAGGGAGGTCAGATTCCAACAGCATCAGCAGTCCTTTGTCAGCCTCCTTATTAGAGTTTTTCTCAGGTGCCTCAATTTCAGCCAGAAATTACCTGAAATCACAGAAAAACACACAAACTCATAGTAAAATCCAGAAATGTGAATTTAGCATAAAAACTAATGAAAACATCCCTAAAAGTAACTAGATCATACTAAAAACTACATAAAAACAATGCCAAAAAGCGTATAAATTATCCGCCCATCAACAGCCATGTCTGCAGTGAAGGAGGACTCGGGAGTGCTCAGAAAGATGTAGTGGGACATAATCTGTGCCCATACTTGAGCCTCCAAGGTCAGTGTTGAAGCCAATATTCTCTTAGGTCAGGATCGATGGTATTCATAAATCCATCTGCTGCTAGTATGGAAAACATCTGTTCACAGTAGCAGTTAATGAACTGCGCAGTGTCCCTTGCTGGAAAGGTTTTCTCTTTTTCATCGACCTTAATTATCCTCTTGATTCACTTTGTTGAGGGCTTTACAGCTGTTGAAGATGGCTTTGCCATTAGTGCTCTTTTTGTTCCTTTCCTTGCTGTTGGTTTGGGAGTAGCTTTCTCTTTATCCTTCTTGGTGGCATCCTAAAAGGGAAAAGGTAAGTACTTTAAAACTTCAAGGATTACAGCAAGGAAGAGAGTAGGATACATGATAATCAATGCACGGTAAAGAAGGATGTCGTTAACACATGGTCATGACTACATGTGATCAGTTCATCAATGGAAACATAGCAAGTGCATGTGATGGCAATTAAATGCAAGATGTTTATTAGCATGCCGGCAAAGGCATGAGTAGCATAGATCAAGCATTAAATGTCCAAGTTATATTATCAACTCTTTCAAACTAACAATCTGTTTGTATTTGACAATTATATTTAATCAATAAAATATAAAAGTGGTTTTGTGAAAAATAGGCAGTAGAATAGAATAATTGAAAATAATGCATAATGTCATACGGGCTTTTTCACAAACACTTAGCATGCGTGGTAAATATGTTATTGAAAACATTAAAGTGAACATGTGCAAGCAACCCTTTTTAAGAAATATTAATTGTCAAGCAATTCCTCAATACACTCACAAGCAAGATATAGAAGAAAATAATCACCCAATTAAATATCTAACACCAATCAAAAGAATAGAAAGGAAAAAAAGAAAGAAAAAGAAAACATAGATAATGAAAAAGAAAAAGGAAGAAGGAAACATCAAAAGAAAAAGAATATTGGAAAAGAAAAGAACCATGATAATGGGGGTGAAAAAAAAAGGGAGGAGAGAGTGAAAAGTGAGAAAGAATAAAGAAGGAAGAATGGAGAAAAAAGAAATAAGAAGGGATAAGAGAAATTACGATTGGGGAAGAAAAGATAAGATATCTGGCACTGATCTGGATAAGCCGTGCGTTGCATGTTACGCGGACGCGTGGGACAAACGGTCGCGTGGTTTGTGATAACTTCAGGTGACGCAGACGCGTGACCTGATTTGTGCTATTGGCGCGAAAGCAGCACCGCGCATGCACAAGTCTCTGAATTATACGCACATTGCCAAAATTTAGTGTGACGCGTGCGCGTGGGTGACGCGGACGCGTGAATGGCCTTGATTTGAATAATGACGTGGAAGCGTGGGGCACGCGTTCACGTGATGAGGCTTGTGCTTCCAGCACAATTCCAGCCCCATTCCATCAGAACTTTCTGCCAGACACTTATTTACGTCGATATCGTAGGGTCATGCGTGCGCGTGAGTGACGCGCACGTGTGAGAGGCTAATTTTGCAAGTGACGCGGACGCATAGGGACGCGTTCGCGTGGGCGTGTTTGTGCCTATGGCATGCCTCCAACCAAGCTCTCGCATAACTTTCTGATTCTTTTCTTCTAGTTACGAAAGCACATATGACGCGTACGCATCAGCGACGCTTGTGCGTCGCGTGCTCTTTCCCCTTTTTTTCTTAAGAAAAATGCGAATGCAGATGCAGAATGCAGGTGAATATGAAGAAATTATGAAAGAATACTAGTAAAAATAAAATAAAATAAGATTAAGAATAAAAAGGAACGATCATACCATGGTGGATTGTCTCCCACCTAGCACTTTGCTTTTACGTCCTTACGTTGGACGGTTTTTAGGCTCATTCTGCTTCTGTTGGCAGGTCTTCCAGAAGGAAGACCTCTAGCTCTTTGTGATCCTTCATCTTCTCACCATGATAAAACTTTAGGCAGTGTCCATTGACCTTAATGAATATGGAGCTAGAAGGATGACGCAGGTGAAAAACTCCGTATGGCTCTGCCTTTTCTACTCTGTAGGGGCCTTTCCATCTTGATCTCAGTTTGCCTGGCATAAGCCTCATTCTGGATTTGTAAAGAAGAACTAACTCCCCTGTCATGGACGGCCTTCATCTTTTCCTTGTATCGCCTGGAGTTGTCATATGCTTCTAGGCGAAGGTTCTCTAATTCTGCTACTTGCAGCTTCCTTTCAGCACCAGCTTCCATAAAATTCATGTTGCATTCCTTTACAGCCCAAAAGGCCTTGTGTTCTACTTCTACTGGAAGGTGGCAAGCCTTATTGTACACTAAGCGGAAGGGGCTCATCCCAATAGGTGTCTTGTACGCTGTTCGATATGCCCATAGCGCATATTGTAACCTGGCACTCCAGTCCTTCCTTTGGGGCTTTACTATCTTCTCCAGAATACGTTTAATCTCTCTGTTAGATACCTCTGCTTGCCCATTGGTCTGGGGATGATAAGTTGTTGCTACTTTGTGAACAATCCCATGCTTCTTCAGTAATCCTATTAGTCTCCTGTTATAAAAGTGAGTGCCTTGATTGCGCAAGATTGCTTGTGGTGATCCAAAGCGACAGATAATATGGTTTCTAACAAAGGAAACAACAGTGTTAGCATCATCAGTATGGACAGGAATTGCTTCCACCAATTTAGAAACATAATCTACAGCTAACAGTATATAAAGGTAACCATTAGAGTTTGGAAATGGACCCATGAAGTCAATGCCCCAAACATAAAAAAATTTCACATAAAAGCATAATCTGTTGAGGCATTTTATCCCTCTTGGATATATTACCAAACCTTTGGCATGGGGAACAAGATTTACAAAAGATATAAGCATCTTTAAAAAGAGTAGGTCACCAGAATCCACAGTCTAAAATTTTTCTAGCTGTTCTTTGAAGGCCAAAATGTCTTCCACTCTCAGAGGAGTGGCAAGCCTCTAAAATGGACTGGAATTCTGATTGGGTACACACTTTCTAATTACCTGGTCAGCACCACGCCTCCATAAATATGGATCATCCCATATATAATATTTGGACTCACTTTTCAGCTTGTCTCTTTGATGCTTAATAAGATTGGGAGGGAAAGTATGGCTAACTAGATAATTAGCTACAAGGGCATACCAATGAGCTATTTCAGATATTGCATGCAAGTTATCAAATGGGAAAGCATCATTGATAGGAGTGAGCTCATCCTTAATATGCTCAAGGCGACTCAAGTGGTCTGCCACTAAATTCTGGTTACCACTCCTATCCTTAATTTCTGAGTCAAATTCTTGCAGCAACAGTATCCAACATATAAACCTTGGTTTGGACTCTTTTTTAGCTAATAAATATTTTAGAGCTACATGGTCCGAGTACACTACTACCTTAGTACCAAGTAAATAGGCTCAGAATTTATCCAAAGCAAAAATAATAGCAAGAAGCTCCTTTTCAGTAGTAGTGTAATTAGACTGAGCAGCATCTAAGGTCTTAGACACATAATCTATTACGAAAGGATCCTTACCGTCGTGCTGAGCTAGTGCTGCTCTTACTGTATGGTTGGTGGCATCACACATATTCTCAAAATGCTGGCTTTAGTCTGGTCCTCTCACAATTGGAGCTTGAGTCAGGGCGATCTTCAGCTTATCAAATGCTTGCATGCAATCCTCACTGAACTGAAACTCAATATCTTTCTGCAGTAGTCTGGATAAAGGTAATGCTACCTTACTGAAGTCCTTAATAAATCTCCTGTAGTAACCTGCATGGCCAAGGAACGAAAGGACTTCCCTCACAGAGGATGGGTAAGACAAACTAGAAATTACATCTACCTTTGCTGGGTCTATAGAAATAGCAGTATGAGAGACAACATGTCTTAGAACAATCCCTTGTTTTACCATAAAATAATACTTTTCAATTCAATACAAGGTTTGAACTAACACACCTGTCTAATACTTTGTCTAAATTATCTAAGCAAAGGCTAAAGAAATCACCATATATGCTAAAATCATCCATAAAAACCTCCATACAGCTCTCAATGAGATCAGAGAAAAGACTCATCATGCACCTTTGGAAAGTAGCTGGTGCATTACACAAGCCAAAAGGCATTCTCTTGTAAGCATAAGGCCCAAATAGACATGTAAAAGTAGTCTTTTCCTGATCCTCAAGAGCTATATGAATTTGAAAATAGCCTGTATAACCATCTAAAAAGCAGTAATGGGATTTACCTGACAAGCGATCAAGCATTTGATCAATAAATGGAAGGGGGTAATGATCCTTGCGAGTAGCTTGGTTGAGACGCCTGTAATCAATACAAACTCTCCATGAATTCTGCACTCTAGTTGTCAAGAGCTCTCCATGCTCATTCTTTACTATTGTGACTCCAGACTTCTTGGGCACCACTTGGACTGGACTGACCCATTCACTATCTGAGATGGGGTAGATAATATCTGCTTCAAGTAGCCTGGTCACTTCTTTCTTGACAACTTCTAAGATGGTGGGATTCAATCTTCTCCGGGGTTGACGGACAGGCTTTGATCCCTTTTCTAAAATATTCTGTGCTCATACTTGAGGGTGATGCCTACTTTCCCATCCATGCTTTTTTTTTCTAAGAATATTCTGTGCTCATAAACTTGTCATGATTCTTCAAGGAACTTCATATCTTAACAAGAAGAGTTCAATATGACTTGTTCAGGCTTCTTCTGAATCCTGGTATTGATACAGTCTTCATTATGTTCAGAGGTGAATTGACTTCTAGGTCTTTCTTTTCTTTTTGAATTCAACATTTTCATCAAGAGTGATGGAAATGGATTATCTTGCTTAGGATGGTTCATACTTGATTCATGACTCATACTTCCATATAAAGAGTATTCCGAAACATTAGGAATCGAAAAGAGAAATGTCTTCCAGCAGGAAATGATGGTCTTCCTAGTCATTGGGCATTTCCTGATTGAAGTGATCCCCATTCTTGGATGTGTGCTAATGGCGGTTAATTTGTCCAATCTTCTAAGAGGATGCTGAGTTGCACCCAATATTGCTTGGAGGAAATGCATTCCTTAGCATTGTGATATGACTCTCATGTCCTTGAGGCCGTGAGGAACTTCTTGTTGGCTCATCTTTCTTGGTGATGGCTGGCTTCTTCAAGGAGACATTCATTATGTAACTTCCAGCTGAGTCATAGCCATGGATGCAAGGGAGGGAAGGCGATCAGCCGTTCCATAAGGAAGCATTGTTCAGCTATTTTGGAGTTCATTGGAGATGAACTATTGATTCTTCTCTCAGATCATGATGCTTATTAATCTGATGCCCGATGGCAGTACTTCAGATCGGTTCTTGTAGGATTATAATTTTGATGAACTTGACATCTCTAGTATCAGCTTGATTCAGATCTTCTTGTTAGACTGGGTTGCTTTGGAGTTTTTTTCCATTGAGACTTTACAGATATGTTCATTAGGATTTGGTCAAGTTTTGATTAATGTTGATTTTGTTAGTGGTTTATATTGTTATGGTATGTTAATCCCAATTGCAATTTGAACATGTCTTTTGTTAATGCTTACTGTTCCGAGGGTTACCTGAAACGAGTAGCTCGGACGTCTTGGTGAGGCCCGAGGTGGGGGTCAGGGACCCGAGCTTGATATGTGGAGTGGTTGGTGGTTGTACCTGCAATGACACTCCGATGCTTAAGTTAGCATGGGTCCAAGCAGATATTGAGTAGAATTAGAGTATGAGTTATACCTGGGTGCTCCAGTGTATTTATAATAGTTGGCCGTGATCTTCCCTGGATAAGATATTCTTATCTTATCTTATCTTTTGGGAGTTTTATCTCTATCTTTGTGGAACCGCCTTTCCTAGGCCTTTTCGGCCTTTAGGTTTTGGGCTGCGTTCCTTTTGATGGGCCTTCTTTAGCTTTTGCTATCCGAGGTCCGACCTCAGGTGTGGGCCTTGGGACGAGGTCGGACCTTTCATGGATTTCACCGAGTTGGAGGAGCTCGGTCAGGGTATGAACAGTGCCCCTGCCCGAGTTCGTCCTTTTTGAGAGGTCGAGCTCGGGCATAGTAGTTTTTCAAATTTCAAAAGTGGCCGTTCCTGCATTTATTGCATTTTACCGTTTCTCCTCGATTTCCGTTCGGGCTTTGGTGAAGGTACTATTTATTTGCCCCTCTCCTCCTTTTCTTTGTTTATTCTGTTCCCTTCCTGTTTTCTGAGTTTTCGCCATCTCTTTTTCGAGCATCGCTTTCTTCTTTTCTCTTTTGTTCTTCTTCCTCGAATCTTTCTGTGCGTTTTTCCGGGGTTCCTCTGCGCCGCCGTTCTGTTCTCCTTGCTTCGGAGCTCGTCGTCCTCGTTTCTTTCTTCCAGGTTTGTTCCCATCTCTTTTTTGTGCACATATGATTCTGTTTCTTTTGTGTGGCTCTTTGTTTGTTTCTTTTCTCTATGCCTGGGTTGCCCCGAAAAGAGGCGCCGCCATTGCTTTGTTTGTTTGTATGGGGGGGACTCTTTTTTGTTCTCTGGTATTTTGCTCCGGGTTGCTGTATTTTCTTCTAAAAGATTTTTGTTTTCTTGCTTTGCTGGATGGGTTTTTGCTGTCTGCTTTTATGTGATTTTTGCTTTGCTGTTGTATTCTTCTTTGTAGGCAAGAATTTTATGTCTCGAAAGGTTCTTCAAGCGATGTCGACCAAGATTCCAAGTGGTCTTGGTTGGGTAGATCCTGTTCCTCTAAGAGTCCCTTCTGTGGTAGATTCTGAGTATTTAGCTAGGTTTCGTAGGCAATGTAGCATATGTGAAGATAGAGAGTCTGAGAGGGATTATGAACTAGTAGCCCCGGATTCCGAGGAGAGAGTTTGCTTCCCGCCCTTAGATAGTTCCGAGAAGCTCTTCTTTTACGCTTATGATTGTTTTTTCTCTAAGATGAGTGTCCGACTTCCTTTTACCGACCTGGAGTCCGAGGTGTTATGGTCTTGTAACCTTGCCCCTACGCAGCTCCATCCAAATTCTTGGGCATTTTTAAAGCTGTTTCAACTTTTGTGTCAGTTTTTGGGCGTTGCTCCCTCTATTTCTCTTTTTTCCTACTTGTTTGTGTTGACGAAGCCGGGGTCGGGTGTAGGAAGGTATCTTGGGTCTCTTTTAGGGCTAACCAGGGAAGAAAGTTTTGTACCCTGTATGATGAGTCCTTTCACGATTTTAAGAACTTTTATTTCAAGGTCCGGGCTACTGGAGACGCCCGACCTTTCTTTCTCGATGAGAGTGGGGAGCCTTCTTTTCCTCTTTGTTGGCAGGAGAATGTAGTGTCTGCTAAGTATACCTTTGAGAGTCTAGATGAGGTGGAGCAGGCTTTTGTGGGTGTGGTGAGCAGTTTATGGGGTCGGGCACCTCACTTGGACACGAAGAAAATGTTGGGAGATCCAAGCCTTCTCCGTTCCGAGTTAGGTAGTTCCCGACCCCTTCCGAGATTCATCTTTTTTAGTACTTTGGTTTTGCTTGTTTTTTGGTGGAATTTCTGTTTGTGGTAATCCCTTTCTTTATTTCTTGCAGAGATGTCTTCTCAGGCGGATTCCATGAAGTTCCTTCGTCGGACGAAGAAGTCTGTGGCTGCTCGGAATATCGAGGCCGGGGAGGCTTCTGCCCGATCTTCTCCACAGAAGACTACCGGGGGTGTTCAGACTCGGTCGAAGACTATTCCGACTCCCCAGTTCCGAGCTGTAAGTCAGGATCCTCCGACCTCTGGGCCTGCTACTTCTTCTCCTCCTCCGTTTCGGGTCCTCCTCCCAAGAAGCAGAAGACCTCTCAGGAGCTTGCCGGTTTCAACGATAAGGAATTTGATGCTCTTGGTTGGATTGAACAGCATATTCTCCCTCAGACCTTTATTTCTACTGATGATGTGTCTATGGAGCATCATTTTCAGTATATGGCGCGGAGCTGCGTCCGGATGGCTAGTCTTCATGCCGCTATTGCCCGGGAGTTCAGGAAATCCCCCCTTGGGGCGACCAGCTCCCGACTTGAGAAGGCTCAGTCCGAGCTTGATAGATTAGTCAACTGAAGGCTGCCCGGATTACTGAGTTGGAGGCCTCTTTGGAGAAAGAGAAAACTAAAGCTACCGCGGCTGTGGCGGCAGCGAAGACGTCTGAGGAGATGGCGAAGGCGGCTACAGAGAATTATACTCGGCTATATGCCGAGCTTGTGGAGACGAAGGAGAAGTTGCAATCCGCGCAGGACGAGTTTTACGAGCTGGAAGGTCATGTGGCCAAGGGTATGGATGCTATGTTCGAAAATTTGAGGGCTCAGGTCCGGGTTCTTGCTCCCGACCTGGATCTGAGCTTATTCAGTACGGATAACATTGTTGTGGAGGGAAAGATTGTTCCTGCTCCTACCGAGGATGAGGTTCCGATGTCCGACCCCAAAGTTCCGATTGAGAACCGACTTCACCTTTGGTCGGGGATGGGTCTGGTGTGGAGGTTCAAACCGGGATGACGTTG
Organism: Arachis hypogaea; assembly: GCF_003086295.3. NCBI lineage: Eukaryota > Viridiplantae > Streptophyta > Magnoliopsida > Fabales > Fabaceae > Arachis > Arachis hypogaea. The sequence goes on from NC_092045.1 coordinate 49,890,847, forward strand.
CCGTCGATGCAGTCCCGATCTCTATGTTTCCTCCGCAGTCTGCTGTTGATGTGGAGTCGGAAAGGACCTTGATCCTCTGTAATCTTTTTGGTGTTTTGCCCGGCTTGTGGGCTTTTTGTTTTTGGATGGTTCTGTGAACGCTTTGGACACCTTTTGCTTATTTAGCTACTTGAAGTAACTTTATTATGCGGTGTTTTTGTTCGCGTTTTGACTTTTTGTTTCCGCTTTTGTGCTTTTTAGTTGTTTTTGGATAACAACTTTTTAGCTAGCGTCTCGAAACTTCCTTTGCTTTCGTTCTTTTGCTTGTACTTTTTAGTTGCTTTTTGTAAAGCAACTTTTTTAGTAAGCATTTTCCGACTTCCTTTGATTTCGTTCTTTCGCTTGTACTTTTAGTTGTTTTTGTAAAGCAACTTTTTTAGTAAGCGTTTTTCGAAATCTTGGTTCCTCGTTTTAAGGCTTCTTTCTTGGATCCGAGCTTTTTCTCGGCCTCGGGCGCTCGAGTACCTCCTTTTTGTTGGGTCCGACTTTGTCGTTGGTCGGCCTTTTAAGTTATTTTTGTAATCTCTTTTTATTTGGCTTTTTGAGCCATTTCAGAGTTACTTTATAACTTTCCCTTTGTTGGGTCCGACCTTGTTGTTGGTCGGCCTTTTAAGTTATTTTTGTAATCTCTTTTTATTTGGCCTTTTGAGCCTTTTCAGAGTTACTTTATAACTTCTCACATTAATTTGAACCTCGTCGCTTATCTTTGCCGACCTTGTGTGGTCTCTTGGCAAATGATTTTTTGCGTTTTGCCGAGCATAAATTAATGCGCCTTGGTGGGGTACTTTCTAGGATTTGTTTCATCATGAGGAAAAGAAAAGAAAATAGAGAAATTTGATTAGTATTAAAAAAGAAAGAATATTTACAGAGTGTTTACCCTTTGACTAGGTCGGGTGTCTTACTTAACCGGGTGTCTCATTAAAAAACCCTTGTAGGGAAAAAGAGTACACCTCGGGTAAGTTTTTCTAGCTGTAGTACCGCCTTAGATTACAGGCGTGCCAGGCCCTGGGCAGCTCATTGCCTTCTAGGTCGGATACTTTGTATAGCCTGTCCCTAAGACTTCTGTTACCTTGTAGGGCCTTTCCAATTTGCAGCTAGCTTTCCTTCTCCCGACTTTGTGTTCCGATGTCATTTCGGATTAGAATCAGGTCGTGAATGGAGAAGCTTCGCTTTATTACTTTCTGATTGTATCTGAGGGCCGTTCGTCGTTTTAAGGCTTCTTCTCGGATTCGGGCTCTTTCTCGGACCTCGGGGAGGAGGTCGAGTTCTTCCTTTGTGCCTGTGGGTTGCCTCTTCGTTGTAGAAGATGACTCTGGGTGACCCTTCATCTATTTCGATAGGAATCATTGCCTCCATCCCGTAAGCTAGTCGGAATGGGATTCTCCCGTTGTAGAGTGTGGGGTTGTTCGATATGCCCATAGTACCTGGGGGAGTTCCTCGGCCCATGCCCCTTTGGCCTCTTGGAGTCTTCGTTTTACCCTGCCAAGATGACTTTATTTGCAGCCTCTGCTTGTCCATTGGCTTTGGGTGCTCGACT